>NC_136516.1:79744178-79844178 GCF_053919585.1 Euprymna scolopes | reverse complement strand
TTTTAAAAAATATTGATTGGCTGGTTCTATAATTTAAATCCATGCGGTCACTCTGGCCTCAATAAATTCGCGGTATTCTTTAGTACATAGGCATTTTAGTTTTTAGCTTTCCTCAATAGTGCTATGTTTGTCAGAAATTCTCCCTCAAGGTTGATTTATGCGCCGTCAACGGCCTTCACGATTTTGTAAGATCTCAACTTTCTGAGCCGATTCAATGTATTTAAATTTAGTATTGAAAAGTTTGAACCGGAATCTTATTGAAGTTTTATGTCTTTCTCCAGAATTTTTATTGTGACATATTTACGTTAACTTTGTGCATGGTTTTCAGTTTCAGTCAGATGTGGCCGACTCTCATTTCTATTTTTATTCTTTCAATGAGAACTTTTGTACTTTATCTTATTACATACCAAACATGTTTAGACTTATATGAACAGTCTCTGACCCAATGCAGTTCTCCACGTCGATTACAGGGAATGTTGAACCTTCTAGTTCAAATATGTAAGGATATGCGTGGTCATTTCTCATATCTTGTGTTTTATAAGTTACGTGCGTTTTAGGTAAGCTTAGCTTCCTTTTTATATGCACGATGCCAGATTTGCTGACAGTGTTCTATTTATTTTCGTATAGTTAATCGTTTCCTAATTTTGTTTTAGAATCTCGTACTGATGCAAATCCCTGTGCAAACTCTTAACATTTAAGATTGTTCATACAGATAAGTTAAAATTATCCGACCTGATAATTTAATTCCATAACAGTCTTCATTAACCAGAACCGCATAAGTTGCGCATCATGTTCGTCGGTTTGAACCAGATTAAGCATTTACATCTTTAAGGAATAGAGAGATTTTCGGGCTAAAACGTTCTGTAAAAAGTTTTACCGTATCGGCGAAAGATAGCTCAGAAGTTCTCCGTGGCAAAATAGAATCTATAAAATTATGTTTGCGTTATAGCAAACGAACTTTTTTCTCATCGGACCAATACTGACAGTTTACACTAAAGAAGTCTTCGTATTTTCTGTAGTATACCTCAAACGACTTACCGCCTTTTTCGTGCATAGCGTAAGTTGTCAATCGCATTTTACGTTGAACCTTGTTAAAATCGGTATTATTATCCAATTATTATTATTGCAATTGATGATCAAATAACTGTTCATGTAATTGTTGTTGATTTGGATTGTGTAATTTTACCAATTATTTTCGTTTTACTAATTGTTCTTGTCAAACTTGTAGTTTTACCAATTGTTTTTGCCGTTGATGTTGAGTTCCTGTGGTTCGAATAATTACTCTTGCTATTGAATCTTTAGTTTTACCAATTGTTCTCTTAGCGCATCAAACCTGTGCATGATTGGTAAAAATAAAGAATGTACAGATCTTTTTAAAAAATAACTATAGATTTGACAAAGTTTTAATTGTTTCAAACAATTAGTTTACACTAAAAGCGTTGTACTTAATTTAACTTTTTTGTTTCATTCGTAAAACAATATTTTTCCTCCAAAATAATTGTCTTATTTAGATAGAAGAAAAAATGTGCGCAATCAAAACCGATCTGAAATATTTAATGTTTGTTGAGGACAAACAGAGAAGAAATTAAAAAAAAAACATTTCTTTTAGAGTGACAAACTTGCTAAAAAGTTAACAATAAGACAAGGAATAGAAAGCACTCTTTTTATTATCTATGCACAATATTGTGTGAATATAGAATTAGTCACGACTCGTTATTAAGTTTCAGTGGTTAGTCTATTTTGTTAATATGATGATGTTGTTTCGTTCTGTTTTTGTCACTGCTGTAAACACTATTGGTTTTAGATGAAGGTTCAGTGTTATACCTAAGCAAAAACACGTTGTATTTTGACTCCATGTTGTGTAAAAAGTAGTCGTCAAATATTATAAATTGTTCCTTCTTTGTGTACTAGTGTCAAATAAATGTAAACGGAACTTTTTGACCTGCCGATGATGACACCCAGATCTTTCTTCTGGGTCCCACGTTGCGTATTATCTAGTTGATGAATGCATTATGTGGTGATGTTTGTGGCAAAAACAAATCCGGAATTGTTTTACCTGTGGCTCTTTCACAGAGGTAGTCATTGTCACCGATCTAGATGTAAGGCAAAGTGCACGATCACACGTGCATAAAAACATTAACAAACAGTATACACAAAAATAGATAGATAAATAAAACTATTAAGTATTTACTTAGTATAAGTTCTCGTGAACTACATTTTTGGATGTATTATGAAAGATGTGTCGCCTTTCAAATAAAATTAATAATTTTGTATGATAAGGTTTCCTCGCCTTCAGATATAATTTAAGAAGCTTCGGCCTTTATCGCTTAATCCAATCCTCGATTGAGTCATGTAAATAAACCGTATCACAACCAGTTGTAGCGGAGAAAGTATTAGCTTTCTTCGGATAGGTTGGTGAGAAGTTTCGGGTTACGAGATGCCGTCAATAAATTTCCAGACTTTTTCGCATGGACACTTTATTTGATAGCACACGCATAAAACTCTAGTCCCCTTCGAAGTAATCCTCTCCGGCTCCGATGCACTTGTTTTACCGTTCCAACAACTTCTGGAAGGCCCCATTGAAATCCTCTTTGTGAGCGTGTCAATGACCCTTGTCACGGCCTCTTTCATCTCTTCAATTGTCTCGTAACGACAGCCTCTAAGTAAAAGTCATAGGGGGCAAAGTCAAGGGGATGAGGAACTGCCTTAATGTTTATCTCGGTCAAATAGTCTGTGACAAGCATGGGGCAGCCTTGGAGTAAACTTCTCGGAAATCTTTCGCATCTTCAGTTCTTGCGAATAATTGTGCATACAGTTCCAACACAGGAATAAAACTGTGCCTCTATTGTCTCAATAGACACACGACAATCCTTATCCATAAAATTCCTTATTTGTTCAATCAACTTTGATGTTCTGATTTCTTTACTCCTCCAACGCCTCTCATCATCCCTCACAAACTTCTGCCTTCTTTGAATCTCTTATACCACTCAAAAACTGATGCTATATTCATGCAAGATAGCCCAAAAGCAGTATGAAACATTCCATAAATTCCTTTTTAATTTTTAAAAAGTTTACAACAGAATTTTATTGCATGCCGTTCTTCTAACGTGTCCTCACGTCCAGATCGCATTAATGAAATTCACTAGCAGTGAAAATCAGGCTTTTACAGAGTATATTCAAATTCCTGTTTATTTGAATCTGTAATAAGAAAAGAAATCGTTTAGTCATCCTATAATATGTATTGTAATAACTTTCTGAATTTTCGAGAGACAATTTAAAATGCTTATACAAAACAGCCTGGAAACTGATTGAAAGCACCCCGTAAATCGTTCAATCCTGTCCTCGTTGTGGCATGTAAAGCTGTAGAACAGCAATTTACATCGAAAAGACTGCTGACTTTAGTCGGACAGGGAAGATGGACGAGCAATTATTATATATATATATGTATATATATATATATATATATATATTTGGATGATTATATTTTTAGTCAGAATACGAGAGGATTATCATCATGATCCTCATCATCTATATATTAATACGGTAGCGTGTGTGTTAATTCTGTGTCACACTTACCTACGAGTCGTTTAATTGTTACGTAGTCCACTTCTTGTCATAAATAATTATACCAAGAATTATACATAAGTTTTGGTTTCGGTTTCGATTATAGCTGATAGCGCTTAGGTCATCTATTTTTTTTATAAATATTTTTATCAAGAATTCTTCATAAGTTTTAGTTTCGGTTTCGATTATAACTGATGGCACTCCAGTAATCCAAATACTATAGAAATAATTCTATTAAAATTTTTCTTTTAATTTCCGAATATATTTTTTCATAAATATTTTCTTTAATATATTGCAGATTGAAAGACAACAAAAGGTTTATTTTGACTTAAAAAAAAATTTAAAAATTATCAGTTCGTCGTTACTGTACAACATGATACTTGAAAGTTTTCATAAACAGTTGAAAATAGTCGACGATTGTAATGTAAAGTTAGAAAACAATGTCAGAACAAAATATTAACGCCGTTCCCCCCCCCCATTGTTACGAACAAATTGTTAAATAATAATGTTACTATTTAGAAAACAATTTTTAACATGGAGAGGGCGCTGAGATTCGTTAACTATTTTGTGCCTTCATTCTATGAATGTTTAAATTTTATTTTAATTATATAAATTTGGTGGGTTATTAAACTGAATTGCTAGGCTGTAAAAAAAAAAAAAACAAAAACAAAACAAAAACAAGATGCAAATAATAACTAGCGTGACCTGCGAAAATTTCAAATTTCACGGGGGACTTATTCATATGTAATATATTAATATTGGTATTCACTATTTCAATACTGAAAATATTTACATAAAATTTTATGTAGATACATTGAATCAATATATACCTCATATTTCGACGTATATTTCGTCAGATGAGACGAAGTACAAAATTGGAGTAAATTTTAATAAATTTATCATATATCGGGTGTATAAAAGGACTTCTAAATTACGAAACCATGTTTGTTTAGCCAAGGCTGGAGATTGAAACATCCGGTATCTTATGAAATATTGGTTTTAAAGATTTTTTTTTTAACTTTAAGGTCCGTTTATACGTCGAAATATACAGCATATAATATATATATCGGTGTGTGCTCAGGTGTATGCAAAACCTTCATGTAAAATGTTCTCATTTCTGGATATTTTTCACCTTTAGGGCAGTTAACCCATTTATTTTATCATTAGCAACAAGTGAAAATAAAATAACATGCCGTCGTAAAAACACACAGTATACATCTAAATAAGATTTTTGAAGAAACTTTATCTAAAACGATGCCTTAACAATTACTTTATCGTTTTCTTGTACAAATATAATCGATTGCCTTACAATAATAAATGTTGAACTTTATTACACTTTCGACATGATGAAATCTTTACGTCGGAAAAAAAAGTCCTCGGATTGTTGCTTTAATTTGTTTTACGTTCAGACATCTTCATATCTTACTGCAATTACAAATAACATATAATGCGAAAAACATGGCGCTGGTCAGACAGATACTCCCACCATTTCCTTCCCATTCATGTAAAGCCATAAACAAAACTTAGCAAATGTTATTAAAATCATTTATTATTTTATTGACATTTAAACTGTCAGTATTACTTATTTATACCACGTCGTTGTTGATAACATTTCAAAGTTTAATTTACAAAGTTTGGGTCTTAGAACTGAACAGCCAATAATGAAGAGACTATATCTATATGAAGTTAGGTAGCATTTTCTCTCCCTATTCTCTCTCTCTCTGCGACAAAAGTCTCTGCAGTTACATTAAGCCTCATAAATTAAAGGATTGGTATTAAAAAAATGTGAAATATAATTAAATAAACATATTTCCCCATATATATATATATATATATATATATATATATATATATATATATATATATATATATATATATATATATATTATTATTATTATTATCTAAATATTAATTTGCTTGTCCGTACGGTGTCACGCCATCATCATCGCAAACATTAATTAATGAAACGGGTCATCATCATCGCAAACATTAATTAATGTGAATTATCTCCCTTTATTGTTCAAATGTTATCAGTTAAAAATCATTAACCCTTTTATTTCTCAAAAGTTCCCGAACAAAAAAAAAAAAAAAAAAATAATAATAATAACTGTCTATTTATGGTTCCGGATTATTTTAAAGACAGTTATGCATAGAAGGTATCGTTCCAGTTTAAATAGTATAGTATTTTATTTACATTTTTAACGATGTCTTCTGTTTATTAATGTAGGAACGCTTATTCTATTTTACTCAGTAATAAATATATTTTTTACATTTAACGCTACGAGTACGTTTTTTTTTTTACTGTGCCACTTTATGTTTTTTTTTATATTTACTTTTGAGTGAGCCTTACAAAACAAAAAATATGTTTAGAAATACATGTTACAAAAGTCAAGAATGATTTTATTAAATAAATCACCAAAGTCACCATTCGCAAATACAGAGTCAAAACATATTTTACGTCTTGTTCTGTTTTGGTTTTGTTTTACGGCATATCAATCCTTTTTCGTGTTATTTAATGCCGAATCGAGTAATTTTGTAACATTTATACAGCTTCACGTTGTTTACATAGTTATTACTTATGTTTTGTTCGTTTTATTTTGCTTCTTTTACAGGCATTCATCTTCTAATGCCCACCGACAGAGCATCCATATTTAAATACTATAAAAAATGGACACAACAATTTTATTTTTAATATGAAATAAAACAGTGTTTCATTACTTACGATTTAATTTATTTAAAGAAATATTTATTTCCTATTTAAAGATTTTCAGTATATTTTATTTAACTGAATAATTTTTCCATTATTTTTATTACATTGTTAGGTGAAGTTTCGGTAAATATCCAGATACGCTACTACAGAATACCGACCACTCTAATTTCTTTTTTTTTTATAGGTAATTGAGGTCGCTGACAACGAATCTGATAGTCAAACTTGGGGCAAATTTATCGTTTGCATGGTATTAACCCCTGAACCCACGAATAACTTTCCACCATTTTGCAGCTTCCGTTTACGCTACGCGCGTGCGCTGCAGCATGAACGACGGCTTGCTTCACCTAGCAAACTGCCTTCTCACATGGCGTACCAATCAAAAAATTACGGACTGACATTTTTTTAATGACTTACAGTTAAAGAAAAGTACAACAAATTGGGGGACTTTTTTTTTGTCTCGCGTAGTTTTTAATGTGGTTTACAAAAACATAAGCACCAAATATCTTTATGTTTTCATTCTTTTTTTGCGGGGAGGATTCAATTATAGAACTTATGTGGCTTAATAGGTGCTTTTGCAGTTTAGTTAAACGTTTTTCCGTAAGTACCGCACCGATATTTACCAATAAGAACACTATTCAAGATTTTCCGAAGATTTTACTGTGTACATTGGGGGCGCGAGCGGGGGAGGGCGGATGTGATGTTGGGGCGCGCGTGCCCCAACATCACATCCGCCCCCCCCCCCCGCTCGCGCCCCCAATGTACACAGTAAAATCTTCGGAAAATGTTAAATGGTGTTCTAATTGGTAAATGTCGGTGTGTTACTTTTTGAAAATTTGAAAATTCTATGTTCCAGGTAAAAAAAACAACAACAGATAAATTACCCCCCCTACTCCAACTTGGAGTGCTTTCCTTTTCTGGTTTTATTTCTTTTTCAGCTAATTTAAAATTTTCCACCCAAAAAGTGCTATAATGTATTTTTTGAAAATTAGAAAATTCTATGTCCTGGAAAAAAAAATCCCCCCCCCCAAACGTAGTTTGCTTGGTGAAGCTGTCGTTTATGCTACAATGTGCATGCGCGTAGCATACACGGAAGCTGCAAAATGGTGGAAAGTAGTTCGTGGGTTCAGGGGTAATTACCATGCAAACGGTAAATTTGCCCCAGGTTTGACTATCAGATTCGTTGTCAGCGACCCCAGTTACCTATAAAAAACAAATTAGAGTGGTCGGTGTTTTGTAGTAGCGTATCTGGATATTTACCGTTTTTTTTTCTTATTTTAAAACAAATTATAAAAAAAAGATACAAGACCATTAAATTTTTCTTCATTAAATCGCTATTTCGGTGAAGGTTCAAAATAGTTAACCCTTCTCCCCATAACCGTTTTTTTATGCAGTAAAATACTTTGTTTCAATAATTATGGTTTAAATAAATATGTATTCCTTATTTAAAGATTTACAGTATATTTTATTTAACTGAAGAAATATTTATTGTTCATACATATATTTTTCCCTTATTTTTTTACATTGTTAGGTGAAGTTTCAGAATAGTTAACCCCCTCCTCATATTAAGAATGGCTTTCAGTATGATTCTTACAATAGTGCTATCAAAGTTTATTGATTTTTCTTATTTAACAAAAATTATAAAAAAGATACAAGAACATTTTAAACATTTTTTTCGTTAAATCGTTATTTAGGTGAAGGTTTAGAATAGTCAAACCCTCTCCCCTTATCAAGAATGGCATTTTATTATTTCAGCATGATGCGTTCATTTTTCTTAATATATAAAAAAAAAAGATACACGAAAATTTGAAGCTTTTTTTTTATTAAAATGTTAGATCAAAGTTCGGAATAACTTACTTTATAGCCAATTAGCCAGCTTACTTAACTATATAACATTGACAATAAATTTGATAGGTATAACCTACCTCACATCATTTTGATTATCGAAAAATCAAAATTTAACTGTACTTCGTAAGATTTACAGAAACACTTCATTTTCCATGCATGTAATACACAAGAATCTGAATATTATAACAGATTACAATGTTTTTATGGAAAAAAAAAACTTTTGTACAGAAAATTCAAAGTGTTCTATTTATATTATCAGGAAGTTGTGATGCATTAATTGAAATCTATATCAATAATTCGACTTAAAAAATATTTGGGAATTTCCAAATCTTCATTGAATAAAATTCAAAATGAATAGAAAAGTCTATCGCATATGTAAAAGTTGACAGTTGCTTATTTAACTTCATTAAAAGCCATCAAAGTCAACTAAGAGCTGCTCAATATTCTGGCTACATGGATCATTTAGCAAGGAATGAAAATGGTTATTCTGGTGTATCAGTTATTCTACAATCTACATTTACAGGAAGTCCTAGGAATCTACAACAGCTTTATCAAGATGCAATGGCAATTTTCTGTGACCTATTCATTACTCACACATGTAATCCAAAATGTCCTGAAATATTAAACAACTTGGGGTCATCAGAACTTGCACAAAATCCATGTCAGCAATGTCACACAGTTTTTTAAATTCATAATCTGACTACCAAGAACCTGCTGACTGACCACTATTCTCACTCCAAGCAGCTGATCGACGTCCCTGTCACCGCCTCAATCATCACCAGCACTTCCTGACAATATCAACAGCATCAGTTACTTGGCATTGATCTTCAATAAAAGTTTAAACTAAAGTTCTTTGTTTGTTCTACTTGCTTCCATACGTTCATTTTTATAAGGAATTTCTTACTGATGTGTTTTAAAAGATTTTAACTATCGTGGAATTTCCACGGGTCCTGCTAGTTATTATTATTATTACTATTATATTTTATTATATTATACTAGCATGGGTGCCCGGTGTTGCTCGGGTGTTTGGAGGTGTATGCTGAGCCCCCCCCCCCCAAATAAAATAAGATAAAAATAAATAAACGGTAAATTTAAAAAAAAAATTGACCCCTATGATAATACCTTAACATTTATTGTTTGGGGCTCAAATCAAGTTATTAAGTTAGATCCATGTCCAAGAAACCCATATCAACAATTTCCATTGTTTATACCCAAAATTGGCGGAGGAGTTTGGTAGAGTTATCAAATGGTCAAATCGTTGAACTTTGACCCCTTAACAGCTAAATTTCTGCCCGAAAACAGATCACATAGATTTTCCCAAATCTCAGTACTCTGTATATCAAATTTCGAGTCTGCAGACTAAAAATTGACAGAGTTATTGCGTAGGGAAATGGATACAGACAGAAACCCAGACAGACACACAGACACAGACGCGTTCACTTCTATAGATATATAGATTATAATATATATTAAATATATTATATTATATATACGGAATAATCGTGTATATATATATTATATTATATTTTATTATATTATATTATATTATGTATATTATATATATTATATTATATATATTATATTATATATACGACATAATCGCTTATATTATATATACGACATAATCGCTTACATATATATATATATATATATATATATATATATATATATATATATATATATATATATATATATATATATATATATATATATTATACTAGCATTTCAGCCCGGTGTTGCATAAAAAAGGGTAATTTTTTTAAACTTTGACCACTATTATTCAAGTTTAGAGAAAGTCCAGGTTTAGAAGAAGTCCAAATGAATGGAAGTCCATATTAAAGGAGTCTATATATATATATATATATATATATATATATATATATATATATATATATATATATATATACATGCACGAGGGGCGTGCAATAAGATAAAAAGCTATAGCAAACATCTAAATGACTATTTTAACCATGTTCCTGATTTCAAAAAGCGAAAAATTAAAAGATTCACCTGCCTTACTTTTAATGCTAGGTTTATTTATGGTGTCTTTTAAATTCAATAAAAACCCTTCAAAATTTGCTGATGAGGAGACCTTGCTTATTAAAAAAACTATATATAATTATTGTACATAACTTGATGTATACCACAATAAAAAAGCATTGTTTTCCGAAACGATCGTACAGATAATTGATTTTGTTGTTGTTCCTTCTTATGAAACGGATTTTTAATTTAATTATAATTTGATTTTTAAATTTTTAATTATCAATCACATTACTTAATATTGAATTAGCTCTAGGACATTTAACTATCGAGCTTATTATATATGTAAATTACAACGAGCACTTTCCATTCCCTGTATTTTAATTAAACTAGTAATTTCACTGTTACATTAAAATACACTCAGCTGTTTAGACTATTGTTCTAATCTCCTTTAAATTATATATATATATATATATATATATATATATATATATATATATATAAAGGTAATTATGGGCACACACAAACACACACACACCACACACACACACATATATATACACATATATATACTCGAACATTACAAATATGCATGCGTAACGCAATAGCTAGGGATTCATGTTTTAATTATAATACTTTTTTACTATCCTTTGCAAATGAATCAAATTTTGGTATATGATTATAGCTTATATCGACTTCCAGTTGTTAAAATTTTAGCTTTTTACAGTTGTTATTTCTAACAAATATTAGGTTTTTAAATTTTGTCCCTTATTCTTGGACGCTACTGTATATATAGATATGTACACACCCACTCGCACCCCCCCATATATATATATATATATATATATATATATATATATATATTGGGTTAGGAATGAGTTCGTTGCGTTTTTATATATGTTTTTTACAACGGCAAAATGTATTACGTTCATTTGATAGAGCTTTTCTTGCCGTACAACATTGGTTAATCGTTTTTTTATTTTCTATTGTTACATTTTACGCTAAGGAATGGAATATCCAGAATGTAAAAATCAACATTTTCGACACTTGCTCTTCTTCGCTCTTCCTCGAGGTCAAAAAGCGAGTGAAGTAGCTCGGGACATTTGCAACGTATGCGGACGAAGGGTCATAGACGAATCCATAGCACGAAAATGGTTTACAAATTAAAAAAAATGGCGATATTGACTTCGACAACATGACTTGCAGTTAAAGACTTGAACTCGACGGAGAACGTATTTATTTATTTATGTGCGTGTGTATATATACCAATAAAATTTTCAAACGGATGCACCGTGTGAATGCCTTGATTATCCTTATCTATATACGGTTCGTAACGAACAATGCCGAGTCATGCAAACAAATTAAATATATTTAAACGTATTTTCCGACCAGGAAACGCCTGTGCCCTTGCTCGTATACTGATGGAACCGGACATTATTATAGGTATTCGAGGCTAGAGGCCAAATGATGTGAGTATATTATTTAATTTCTTTTTTTTTTTTTTTTTGTAAAAGTTACAGGTACTAATATGGGATCATTGACCTCCAAAATTTTAACTTTCATCATAAATCATAGTAAAATCCAATCCAGGCAATGTCGGGTCTCCCTTCTAGTCATTATTAAAAAAGAAGAAAAAAAGATAATGCTGAAAAAGGTGAAAGTTGTCACCAACCAAAGTTCTTAGTGGCAACAAAATTACTAAGTGTCGAAATGGAACTTCCACGAACTGAATTTCTTCCCCAAGAATTTGCGAACATTATACCATGGTATTGCTTTCATGCTGACTACAATGTCATCGTCTTCAGGTATAATGTAAACATAAACTTGTCGAGCCGTACTTTTGAGTAATAAATTTTGCGTTTCTTTCTCTTATCGTTTCCAATCCTCTCATAGTTTTGTTCATCATCCAATCCATTATCTCATTAATACTTACCTTCGAGTAGATGTTTAGCCTAAGTAAATGCCGATTCATTAATATAAAATACTTTTAATAAAGTAAAAATATTTTCCAAGTAGGGTATATCTGCAAGTTGAGAACAATTTTCTAATTATGTTCTGTAAGTTAAGTATTACTGGACGAATACGTAACATAATTATATCCTTCTTAAACACGAAATGAATCAAGGCCGTACCTCCAAACAAAAATAAATGCAGATATGCCTCAGTGGTTGATTCTTGTATTTTAATTATTCTTGATATTCAAAAAGGACCTCCCTTAAAAAGAATTGTCTCCACGATGGGTATATTTACTCGCGAGATAATAGACATGAGGGGAAACGAATGCACACATCCAAGTCAATGGCGGAAACCCTAGATGAAGATAAATGTGAATGGTAACATACAATGCTTCAAAGACTAATCTTTATCCCTTTAATAATTACAAGAAACCTTCTCAACAACCAATATCCATGGTTAATGATACATTACCTGGAAGTACTTCGTTCAAACTCCTCGGCTTAACATTCACAGGGAACATATGTTGGAACAGCTACATTGAGGGCATTGCCAAGGTTGCTGCAAAAAAGGTGGGCTTTCTTTACAACACTAGAAAGTTAGTTACGCCTGAGAGTATCCTGTACTTTTACAAGTCTACCTTTCACACATGTATGGCGTGTACTTGTCTCATTTAGACTAATTCATCTGCTACTAGTCTCTCACTCTTAGACAACACTCAAAAGAGTGTCACCAACCTAATAGAACCTGCACTGTCGTCTCTATCCTATCGACGAAATGTTGCATTCCCCTGCATGTTTTACAAGTAATTTAATGTTACATGATCCGAATAAATACAAACCCCTGCACCCTTCGACATAAATATCTCCGACAAACCCGAAAAGCAGCAAAATCCCACCCCCTACACAGTATATATCCCCAGATCTTAGAAAGCCTTTTACTCTAATACTTTCTTTCCTAGAACTGCTAGACTTTGGAATTCCCTTTTGGATCCTTGCTTCCGTAACTGGACTGACATGCAGAAGTCCAAATGTAATGTAAGCCGATATCTTGCTGCTAAACTCCCTTCAAAGTATTCCTGCAAAATATGTCCCAGATAGTAGCCCCCTACATCAAAGTGGCTTAGTGCCTTGTTTGTGGTGAAAATGTAAAAACAAAAAACAGTTTCGTTCAAATCGCCTACATATTTTGATGCCTGTTCGAAATAACGAAAATCGAAAAACTCAATTTCAGCTAAAATCTATATTATCTACGTCGAAATTAGTTGTATATCATAAAATTACAAAATATGAATTATGAAGTAGAAAACTTATTCCTCGTCCTAACGTTTACAGGGAACATGAATTGGAACATATACATTAAGAGCATTGCCAAGGCTGCTGCGAAGAAGGTGGGTTCTTTCTACTGTGCTAGAATTGTACTTACGCTTGAAAGTATCATGCACCTATATAAAGCCATCATTCGCCCATGAATGGAGTACTTTTGTTGCATTTGGTACATCAGCTACTTTCCTCTCACTCCTAGACAGAGTTCAGAAGAGAGTTTCCAACTTGGTATGTCCTGAACTGTCATCTAGGCTCAAGGCTCTGTCCCATCAACGAAATGATGCCTGTTCTACAAGTAGTTTAATAGTGGATGCTCTGACAATCTACAAGCACTAGTACCCCTTTGACGTAAATACCCCCGACACATACGACCAGCAGTTAAATCCCACCCCTACACAGTAGAAATCCCTAGATGAAAGAAAACCTTCTACTCCAACAGATTACTCACCAGAACTGCTAGACTGTGGAACTCTCTTCCAGGATCTTGCTTTCCCAACTGTACTGACATGCAGAAGTTCAAGTGTAATGTGAACAAACATCTTGCTGCTCATCTTCCTTCATAATATCCTTGCAACTTATGTTCCAGATAATAGCCTCATATTATAAAGGGCAATGTGCTTTGTTTGTGGTGAAAATTGAAAAAAAAAATTAAAAATAGAACAATGCCTTGGAAGATATTGCAAGTTCTCCATAAGAGGTTTTAGTAAAGCAGTGGAGGTAAAATAATAATGGCGGATCATTGGATCATGTAATTAAATATTTGATGCAATCATGTAGTTATATGTTATTTATTTCGACATGAAAATTAAATAGGTAACATTGCCTTTAGTTGAAATTTAATTTTTTGATTTTCTGTTTTCGTTATAATTCCAAACACGCACATTTTTTTTTTAAATTCTGTATGATGTACGGAAAAGTTAATTCCTCTGAGTCCGCACGGCCGGGAAAACATTCACTCATTTTTGTAGTTTCGATTCGTTGTAAGGTTTTTCGTTACAAAAGAAGCGTACGCGCGCGTGTGTGTGTGCTAGTGTAATTATAGGCAATCGAATTATTACTTTATACGTCTTTTGGTGACAAAAACTGAATCCAAGATGGATGGGAGAGGATGTCTCTCAGATTGAGGGTCGACATGATCGGAGGGTTATTATCCCAATCAAAGGAAGAAAGATCAATACGGAGAAATCAATGGAGAGGAGAAAAAAAGGGTAAATTGTCGCCTTCGTAGCAATTGACAAGTCGGAAGCTGACTGAGTAAAGAATCGGGTTGAATGAAATGACAAGGACAGGCTGATAAGAGAATTTTGATTGCAGACCCCTATAGTTCACAAAAGAGAAATGCGGTAATGCACGAATCAATTTAGTAAGGAGAGAAAGAATATACAACTATGGTGGTGCTGATGATAAGGAGCTGATCAGTCAGCCAATAGAAAACAAGAATTCTGAAGATCCGCCCATCCAATCTTTACGTCCAACTTTAAAAGTACTATTCAAAGCCAAAGTGTGACAGACCAAAGGTAAACCTATTTTACGAAATAAAGTGTGACAGACAAACGGCAATGCTATTTCAAAGGTAAGAATGTGACAAACTTACTGATGTTTATCTTCCTGTCGTGGACAGAAAGAGGTGACATAAACTAGTGAGAATGAGATTTTATTTTTGCTGTAGATGCACAAACAGAAAAAAGTTCGTCGTACCAGACATGATTTACAATGTACGCCATGCAACTAATAAACGACTCAATACACATATGAAAACCTATGAAATAGATATTAATGAGAGATGCACCAGTTCGTTAGTCTGTTGCAAATTACGACTAATTTGAGCAACAAAAAAAAAATCACAAATCTATGATATATTCTTGTAAATATTTTATTAGAATAATATATATATATATATATATATATATATATATATATATATATATATATATATATATATATATATATATATATATACTAGACTACCCGTGACCCGTTGGATCAGAATGTTATATTAGCTATGGAATTCATGTATGAGCGTGACGCTTGTGACGTAAAGAAAATAGTTTTTTTTGTGACATAAAAGAAAAATGTCTATGAAAGTATATTAAAATGAGAAATCACAGACGGATCACTCAAATATGAAAAAAATCCTCCCTATTCGTGTAAAGTTACCTATTTTTCGGAATAATCGCTCAAAACTCGACAATTAAACATGCTTTTCCTACGAATCGAATGCCGACGAAATTCATTTAGCAGCAAAAACGCACATGAAACTACCGATGAGAAATATAAGAATGAAAAACCCATATCGGAATCCTTCAAACAAGTTATAGAAACTTAAAATCTAAAAAGAAAATAATTAATAAAACCTGAAGCAAAAAAAAAAATTAAATAAATTAAATAAAATAAAACTAATATTGAAACAGATTAGTAAATGTGTCAACAAATTCACCGTTCTCACACATCTACAAACAAAAAATAAAAAGAGAAGGAAGGAAGGAAGAAAGAAAAAGGGACGGATAGAGAGTAGTAGTTGTAGTCTTGGCTTTACTATAATTGTTCTTATGTTTGTCAACGGGTTAAAGTTGTTTAGTTGTAAGAAAATAGCGACAGTATAGTTGTAATATAAAATAGTTGCAAAACATCCCCAATCTTCCTATGTCAAATAATAATTTTTAAATAAACGTTAATATTCAGTGTACAGGTAAAAATCTGCAAAAGAAGCGATTTGTGTTTATTTTTTTTTACGTTGTTATGGGTTTATATTTATGCGCGCATGCGCAACCGGATGTCATAAACTGGAATATGAGCTACATCACTCGTTACAAGGTCATTTGAGTTTTATAATTATATATATATATATATATATATGTAAATTTATGTATTAAAATTTTATGATTTGAAAAAGTTAATCCTAAAATAAAAAATTGTTATTATTTGAAAACAAATGAAAACAATAGATATATTGGATTGTATTCTTTCTTTTCAAACAATATAAAATTCTATATTTGAAGATTAACCTTTTCAAATCATAAAATTTAAATACATAACTTTTGACTCATTTACTCTATCTTGTATATTGAGCAATTTTTATTTGGCTGGGATTATCTTATTGTTATTTATTTGAGTACCAGTTGATATATTTTCATTTCATTATTCTGAAGTTTATATATATACTAGCAGGGGTGCCCGGCGTTGCTCGGGTGTTTGGAGGTGTATACTGTGCAAAAAAAGCAAAAAAAAAAAAAAAAAAAAAAAGGGTTAATTTTTTAAAACTTTGACCCCTATTATGACCCCTTAAAATTTATAGTTTCGGGCTCAAATCACTTTATTAAGTTAGATCCATGTTCAAGGAATCTATATCTAAAATTTCAAGTGTCTAGACCCAAAATTGTCGGAGGAGTTTGGTAGAGTTCTTAAAGGTCAAATCGTTGAAATTTGACCCCTTTAAAGCCAAATTTCTGGCTGACACCCGTCACATCGATTTTACCAAATCTCAGTACCCGGTATTTCAAATTTCGAGTCTATAGACTAAAAATTGACAGAGTTATTGCGTGGGGAAATGTACACAGACAGACAGACAGACACACCGACACACAGACAGACAGACAGCCAGACAGACACGTTCACTTTTATATATATATATATATATATATATATATATATATATATTATAGAGTGTAATAGACACGATCTCAATACCCCAATAAAATATATTTAAAGATGCTGTGCTCGGAGTATTGCAGTTAAGTTCAATAGGTGTAATTACCTAGAACTATATAAATAAAAAACGGCGAGAGATTAATTATTGTGAAATCACCAAGCAGCATTTATTTACTTCAAGTTAAAACTTGATGTCTCCCACTTTATTTATGCTGATGAAGAGATGATATCCAGAAACATTTTACTTATTTCTCGACGGTTTTATTTGTAATTGTATTTGGTATTTTATATTGAATTTATGTGTAATTGTATTTTGTATTTTATATCGAATAAATAACAGGATCTCGTTTCCGATCATACATATAAATATGGTTTTGTTATGTTTCCTCCTATGAAAAAATACATGGAGTACCGTATTGTCGCCTATTCGCTTTGTTTTCTAACTGTTCTGTACTTTCGGCAGAGAGTGATCAGCGCTATTTTTTTAAATCGTATTTCCAAGTTCATCAAAGTTTTATGATATGTTTTTTTTTATTCAATTTTGTTTTGTTTTGTACCTATTCTGTACTTTAACCTTACGTTAAAGTACAGAATAGGTACAAAACACCCTCCCCTCTCCATGTTAAGAATAGCTTTCTAAATAATAACGTTATTATTTCAGCACGGATCACTCTCTGCATGAGTACCTAATATTTTTATTTTTTCAGCTATTCTTACCATAGAGAGGGGATGGTGTTTTGTAACTATTCTGTGCTTTCAACTAACAATTTATTAAAAAAAGATATCGTGAAATTATAAAAAAAAATAAATAAAAAGTTGAAAGTTGTATTTAACTTGAAAAAAAAAAACAAAAAAAAACAAAAAACAACGTGAATGGCACGTTAACATTGTAGCCGGAGCTTATTTGGCAATAAGGCACGTTAGTCTATTAATGGGTGCTAATGCATTTACTGATCCGTGCTATTTTTTAAAATCGTATTTCCAAGTTTAATTAAAGTTTTATATCATTTTTTTGTTATTTTTTTAGATTAGGTCCACTTCCACAATTTTCTTTTAAATGACGACTTTTATAAGTTTCCGACTATGCTGAATACGGAAACCGCATTGAAATTTAGCAGAAATAAGTCGTTATCGAGATATTAATAGTTGTTTTATGCTGTGTATTCTTTGGCGGCCATCTTTGTTACGCGCGTAGATTTGTTTATTACGTGCGCGCAGGCGTGTAAAAAAGATGGCCACCAGAGATTACAATGCATTATACAACTTTTTATATCTCGATAACTACTTATTTCTGCAAAATTTCAATGCGATTTCCGTATTCAGCATAGTCGAAAACCTGTAGTCGTCATTTAAAAGAAAATTGTGGACCAATCTACAAATTTACCGTTTTTTATTCAATTGTAAGGTTAAAGTACAGAATAGGTACAAACCACCCTCTTCTCCCATGTTAAGAATGGCTTTTTAAATAATAACGTTATTATTTCAGCACGGATTAATAAGTGAATGAGTACCCAATTTCTGTAATAAAAAAAGCTTCATATTTTCTTATATAAAAACAACTTCTGTAAAAAAAAAAGAAAAAAGGTGTACTTTACATTTTTGTTAAAAAAGGTTTTCTAAAAAAAACCTCGATAAAAACGCAAAAAAAAACAAAACATACTCATGCAGACAGTGATCTGTGCTTAAATAATAACGTTATTATTTAAAAAGTCATTCTTAACATGGGGAGGGGAGGGTGTTTTGTATCTAATCTGTACTTTCACCTTACAATTGAATAAAAAAAACATATCATAAAACTTTAATTAAACGTGGAAATACGATTTAAAAAATAGCGCTGATCACTCTCTGCATTAGCACCGAATGTACAGAATAGTTAGAAAACATCCTCCCTCCCCATGTTAAGAATGGCTTTCTAAATAATAATGTTAATGTTTCAGTACTGTTCCTTGTCTGCTTACGTTTAACTTTGTATATTTAATTGTTAGGTAAAAGTACAGAATAGTTACAAAACATCTCCCTTCCCATGTACAGAATAGCTTTCTAAATAATAACGTCATTATTTCAGCACGGTAGCTTCTCTGCTTAAGTACCATATTTTGTTTATTTAATTGTTAGATGAAAGTACAGAATAGTTAAAAAATACGTTCCCATGTTAACAATGTCTTTCTATATAATATTATTTCAAGCATGGTATTTTCTATGCATAAGTACTATCTATTTTTGTTTATTAATTTTTTAGGTGAAAGTATAGAATAGATGCAACCCCCATGTTAAGAATAGCTTTCTAAATAATGACGGTATTATTTCACTCGGTACCTTCTCTGAATAAGTGCCATCTTTTGTTTATTAAATTGTTAGATGAAAGTATAAAATAGTGACGGAACACCCTCCCTTCCCATGTTAAGAATTGCTTTCTTAATAACATTATTTCAGCACGGTACCTTCTCTGCATAAGTACTATGTTTAGTTTATTAAATTGTTAGGTGAAAGTACGGTACTCATGCAGAGAGTGATCCGTGCTGAAATAATAACGTTATTATTTAAAAAGCCATTCTTAATATGAGGAGGGGAGGGTTTTTTGTACCTAATCTGTACTTTAACCTTACAATTGAATAAAAAAACATAAAACTTTAATTAAACTTGGAAATACGATTTAAAAAATAGCGCGGTTCATTAGCACCAAATATTATGAAAAATATTGGAGCATTAGCACCAAATATTATTTAAGCACGTTACCAATCCGTAAATTTTCTTCGAAAAAAACTGTACTTTCACCTAACAATTTATAGTTTTAATAATAAAAATGTTCATATTTTCTTATAGCGAAACCACTGTTTAAAAAAAGGTCGTCTTTTATGCGTCAACTCAACGTTTTTTTGCCTGATATAATAAAGAAAAAAATTTAAATTAAAAAATTTAGAAGATAAACAAATGAATTATGTTTTTTTTTACTTATCGAGTAAACAGAAAATGAAATCTATTAATTCGTTTCGTCAAATCGTGATGTATGAAATGAATTGAAACGGAAGTTCAGTTCTATCAACAAGACATGTTCGCACTATCGGCTTACGGAAATATTTTTATTTTATTTAATATTTTTATAATTGGCGATGTTAATTTATTTTAATAACATAGAAACATTCCTCGACTCTAAAGATGAGTTGTCTGAAAATTTCAAATAAATTGGTAATGGAGAAATATGGTTTTATAGACTTTGAACGAACCAAGAATTACATTTTTATCTCTATCTCTATATAAATAAAATGAACTCATTTTTTCCCGTGTGACTTTGACCTTAATAGGATTAAAAATCAAGATATTTCATGCAAATATAATATGCACAAACGGCAGAACAATATCCGAGGTGTGTTATAGGCTTATTATTTCTCAAATTCCTCGATAATCTTAGATTTCTATACTTTTTCTGCTGAAAAGTCACGGCCAAAATCGGTTAAGATCAATGGAAGTGGTAAAATATTTTCTCTCTAATAAATTCCTCCTCCCCCTGCCACCACTTAACACCGTTTGGGGATCGTTCACAAGGAACAGTTGAGAAGAGAACACCGGTTTGGCTTCGTAGTTCTTTCATATGAAGTTATTTAAAATCACTAAACTAAGCTGCAGTGCTCTGTGGTGTAGTGGCTAGCGTGCTGGACAATTCACATTATATTTTCACGTTCGCGCCGACCTACCGTAGTCGTTTTTTTTTCCTAAACAACGGGAATGGACTTTTCTTGGTGGCCGAACTGTTAACGTTGCAGATGTTTTTTTTTTCACAGTTTATTTTCCTACTTTTACTCATGACTCCGGGTTTGATCCTTCCTACTTACCTACCATAACATTTTTTAAAACTCCCCCCCGTCCCGGAAACAAACACTCGGGCAACGCCGGGTACCCCCGCTAGTATATATATAGATGTATATCTATATATATTTTTAATAAAAGTTTTTTAATTTTTTTTCTTAATATTATATTGTATTCCTGCAAGCCATCAATTGAAAACGAATAAACAAAAGTTATAAGCTTTTATACTTTCTGTATTCTTTTTTATACATTTCCATTCATGTATATATATATATATATATATATATATATATATATATATGCCTATAACTTTTTTTGCACTCTCTGACATTGATATTTAAAGCCTAGTTACTTTAGAATTTTTCAAACCAACTTCAAAATATAAGTCATGGATATGAGAGCGCCTCTATAAAGAGAAATTAATTTGTGTATTTCTTTGAAAAATGAGCGTTCATTAATGAATTATTCCTTTTTATGTTTTTTAATTAGATGGTTGGTTTCATTTAACCATTACGTTTAATTCTTGTTATTCCTAATCTCTACATCGTGCAAGATTGCGTAGATTTAAAGATGAAAACATTCTAGCAAAAGCAAAACATTCTAGCAAAAGCATCTATCTGTCCACACACACACACACACACACACACACACACACACACACACACACACACACACACACACACACACACACACACACACAAACAAACACACGCACACACACACACGTATATATGTATGTGTATATATATATGTATATATATATTTACATAGGCATAATCACCTATCAAGGCCCAGAGGCCACTCGGGGATAAAGGTTAAAGAGTGTACAGAAGAAATTGGACAATATAGTAATCGTTAATAATGGAAATTTTGTAAATTTGTTAACCTATACGGATCAGCTCACCAAAAACTTGTTTACGTAAAACTTGAAGACAACCATATTGTAATCAGATGTAGTCAGCTGGAAAGCAAGAAAACGGAAGACAATTCCATAGGCATGTAGTTCTAAGAAATAAGCTTTGCTCATGGAATCTACGTATAGGTTTAGGCACAGATAAAGAGTGGGGGAGATTAGTGATAGATAGTGTTTTCTGCTAGACGAGTTATATATATATATATATATATATATATATATATATATATATATATATATACGAAACCTGTTCAAAGAACAAGATCTGCCGCTATCAATAACAATGAACCAGTCTACATATATAATCCAAACCAAAATACTAATCGCAATACCTCTAACCCACCCAGTCGCATCAGGTGAAAGAACAATATTTGGTTTAATCCTCCATTTAGCCTAAATGTCAAAACTAATATACCTAAGGAATTCATCAACATTGTACAAAACTCTTTCAAATACCCACACAGATATAGTTCTATTTTAAATAAAAAATTAATCAGGATTTCTTATTCAACAATGCCTAATTTATCAAATAGAATCTTAACATCTAATAACAAAAAAATTAAATCAGTCCAAAAAAAATCTAACTGTAATTGTTATAACAAACATCTTTGCCCACTCAATAATGGTTGCCTCCATAAAGATGTTATATATTCTTTCACAATTACTGAGCTCCCACGCAATCCTCCTATAACAGACACTAATATTTCGTCTTCAAGTTATCCTTCTTCCCATCCTCCATGAGATATAGTTACTAATCCAATACACCACTCGAGCAGCCCCTACATCTACAATCAAAGAACTAGCAATCATGTTAATAATAATGATAATAATAATATTAATATTAATGAGAATAATAATATTTCTCCTAACAGCCATCCTAACACTAAAAACACTCATCCCCTCCAAAATAGTCCTCATACAATCATTGTCCCACCATTTGCTGAACACTATGAACAAAATTCAAACCATTTAACTAATACAAATCAGCAAATTTATATGAATACCAGCCTTCGAGCTTTTAATAAAGTACATACATAACCACTTTAATTAAAAAACTTAACTTTAATAATACCTTCTTCTCAATTAAATGGACCATCATAAAAAAGTTAAGGTTTATACTCCAGGTTCTAAGTCAAGTCTAAGGAACTTCTTTAACCACTTTAATTAAAAAACTTAACTTTAATAATACCTTCTTCTCAATTAAATGGACCATCATAAAAAAGTTAAGGTTTATACTCCAGGTTCTAAGTCAAGTCTAAGGAACTTCTTTAACCACTTTAATTAAAAAACTTAACTTTAATAATACCTTCTTCTCAATTAAATGGACCATCATAAAAAAGTTAAGGTTTATACTCCAGGTTCTAAGTCAAGTCTAAGGAACTTCTTTAACCACTTTAATTAAAAAACTTAACTTTAATAATACCTTCTTCTCAATTAAATGGACCATCATAAAAAAGTTAAGGCTTATACTCCAGGTTCTAAGTCATGTCGCCTCTGCACAACCGAAGTTATAACTAAAATTACTTCCCCTCAAAGTAACAAAAAAATAATTCTAAAAATGAACTGATCTCTTTCTGTAAACATAAGTCCAAGGTTTATTATGGCAATGTTGAAATTACTTAGTTATTACTTTTACCTTTTAGATAGATATATATTTTTTCTTTAACTTTATAGTTTTTTCTACATACTTTCTTAATACTTTATAATTTCAATTCTTTATTTTAATTCTTTATTTCTTCTTTGCTTGGCCGGCCGGTTTTTTATCTGCAATTTCTGTTTTAGTCTTTAAATATTCCTATCTATCTAATATATCAATCTACCCACACTTTCATATCTTGTATGTATATTTACTTATATTTTACTATATGCATTTACTTACTTACGTTTTGCTTTTTCCTGAATTTGCAGATACCGGCCATACTCTTTCCTTAAACAATTTTAATTTTATTTATTTTATATTTTTTATTTATTTATTTATTGTTTATTTATTATTTATTTTCTAATAATTAATTAAATAATTAATTAATTTATTTATTTTCCATTTAGTGTCTTTTAAGAACTCTCGCTGACATTTTCTTAAATAATAACCTGTACATTTCAATTGACCTATATTATATTGCCCTATATATTTTTTTCGCGCTTTTTAACATTTCCTGTCTGGGTCATTTTGACATTTGTTTTTCTATTTTCTATTTAATTCTATCACCATTTAATTTTGTTCCTCTTTTTTCCTCTTCTTCTTCCTTGATCTTTCTTATTTATATTCATGTCTTGGTAGCAGTGTGAAAAGCATATCTTATTTTTCTTTTACTAATATTATCGGAATTTTTCATCTTTTCCCTCATACATATTTGTTAATTATTCCATGGATTTCGGCCTTTGGATTATTTTGGACCATCTTCCAATTACAGGATTTACTTGGATCTTACTTGTGACAATGGAAATTAAATTAACTTTCTTGACGTTATACTTTTGGATTTTACCGTCATTGGATTATTTATCTTTCATCTGACTATCCATTCATGTGTAATAACCTTTTTCTTCACCATATTTCCTCTGCTTCAAATTTTGTAACCAAGTAAGATCTTTGACTTACTTTTTGTCTCATCAAATACTTTTGTATGCAAAATCCAATCCCGCATTTTGCTAATTCCTAGCATCTGATGAGAAGGAAAGTATTTCTTCGAACCTCCACTGATTAAGGACTATCCACTTATCAAGTGTTTCCTTTTCAGATTAAATATGTTTTAACTCTTTTTCAAAGTGTTTTAACATGTTTTATTAACTGTTTGCTCGTATATATATATATATATATATATATATATATATATATGCATACATATATCTATATATGTATACGAGCAAAAATATCCGTCGTTGACTGGGTTCAAAAACAGCCTACAGAAAATGGCTCTGATTTATGAAAGTATGATAGGTTATGAAAAGGAAAGGTTGTAAAGAGATAGCTTCGAATTTGGGGGGTATCAAAACGAAAGCAAAATATGATGAAAGTAAAAATAAAATAGATAAACCCTATAATTTATTATACAATAACTGTTCACACTGAAACACTTATCACAATACTCTGTGGATCTATATTAAAAAAACCTTCTTAAACTTTGTGACATATTTCCATTCTATAGAGGTCAGGTGCGAACGAACACCCACTAATTTTATTATACCATATTTCTTCAAACTGAAACATAATTATCAAAGTATACTTACGCAGATAGATATGAAAAGTCTTTATTAAAGTTTGTGTCTATTTCCATTCTATGGAGGCCAGGCGCGGACGCACACCCCACAATTTTATTATACCATCCCTATTCAAGTTAAAACATACTTATCAAAGTATTCTTATGTACATCTATACAAAAAGCATTTGTAAACGAGTCTTTTTAATGTTTATTTTCATACTTTGTGGACCAGGCGCGAACGCAAACCCCACAATTTTAATGAACGACCGTTCTGCCAGATCAAACAAACCCATTCCTGTGTCTCGATACATCTATCATTATATGTAATCAGTTTTTTTAAAATAGCCAACCATATAGGAACCTATTCGTGACCACACACACACACAGACACACGCACACACATTCAGCTTTATATATACACACACACAGCACACACACACACACACACACACATATATATATATATATATATATATATATATATACACTTTTTATTTGTTTTACATGAATAAATAAATAGTCAGTAAATTTCAGTCAGCTAGTTACCAGTAGCAAGAGACGTCTTCAGGTTATATAGGTATACGAAAGCAACGTTTGCACTGAAAATATCAGGTCTTCTTCGTCATAGGATGTAAATATGACGACTTGCCGTCAATTGTGAAAAACAAGATTCGGTTGTATGTAAAGAAGATCCAATAGTGGCGCGGATTTGTGTCTGTGTTTGGATATAGGAATGAGTGGAAAAGGATGTGAGGTGTTAAGGATCGAGATAGAGGTAATTAAAGATTAGGAAGAATAGTATTCGTATGCGTCTGTGATGGCCTCCCCATAAATGTTAAATATACCAGTGTGTATAGGTAGGGGAATGCTAATTTTACATATCTATGCTAAAAGAAGGTTTCAGATTTAATTGGGGCTATTCAGTTATAAAAAGAACTTTTAATTTGCCTAGACTTCTTATGTGGTCAGCAAATGTACGACTTACGTTGCCCGTTTGTATATCCGCGCCCACCACTAACGTCCCGGGCCGCACGATGGTGGCTTTTAAATTCTGCCAAACTCTGCCATTCCTTGGCACATTGTGCAGACATGTGCTCCACTAGCAGCACGTTCTTGATGTTCTCTTCTATCTTTATAATCATATGCCGCTTCAAACCACCTGCTGTTTTGTACGTCCACCCGCAGTTGACACAGGTTAGCTCTGACAATACAAGACTGCTTTGTGGCCCACTGCGCTGATGAGTAGTCTGGTTGCTCATCAGCCCAGCTCTGCGCAGACATAATCTTCCGCACACCTCACCCTCCAGACTAATTTGGCGCCCCCGCTCATCCACGGCTCCTTTCACCCTCCCTTTCCGGATATCGCGCTTCAGCCGCTCATACTGGGTTCGATCTGCCTAAAACTTACCCACACTTCCCCGCAAGGTCCTTTTCCACTCTCTGCGATCCAAAGCAAGACTCTCCCAGGTTGTTTCATCTATCTCACATTTTTTTAAGGTGGACCTCAAACAATCTTTGAATCTCATTTTAGGCTTTTGAGCAAGACGTCTTCCCTCGGCGAGCTCGCCATAAAGGAGTTGTTTGGGAAGTCGACTGTCTAACATCCTCACCATATGTCCACTCCATCTCAGTCTGTTTGATAATGTGAACTTCAATGCTTAGATATTGGGCCCGTTCAAGCACCTCCACATCACTGACATACATTTGCCAACCCACACCTAAGATTCGCCGTAGGCTCATCTGGTGAACCCGCTCGATACGTCTAAAATGTTTCTTTTATGTTGTCCAAGTTTCACGGGCATAGAAAAGAGCAGAGAAAACGCATGCGGCATAAACCTTAATCTTAGTTGGCAGCAAGATCCCATGACAGCTCCATAAACGCCTGTTCAACTTTCCGAAGGCATCACTTTCCCTGCTGATCCGAAGCGATACCTCATCATCCAGGGCACCGGATATACTCAGTGTGCTACCCAAGTATACAAACCTAGTGACAACCGCTATCCTTGACCCACAGATATAAACTGACGGCTCATAGTATGGCATGCCTTGAGCAGGCTGATACATTAAGACAGTTTGTTTTTCAGATTGATAGTCAGGCCCAATGCGCTGCAGGCAATCGCAAAGGCGTCCACAAGATGCTGCATATCAGTCACCGTATGAGCCACCAGATCACAGTCATTCGCATAGAGTAAGTCACGGATCGTGTTGGTGAGTACCCTTGTACTTGTATTGAAGCGCCTTATGCTGAACCCCCCCAGTAGTTCTGTAACGAATATAGACATCATCAGAGCAACCCCAAATGCCATGCGAAAGACCATGGTGAAATATAACGCAAAGAGTGTGGGTGATGGAATGTCTCCCTGCTCAACACCATTTTCCACTGGGATAGGATCAGCAAGCTTTCCCCCAACGTTGATCACATCCTTCATATCATCGCGGAAGAGCTTTAAGATGGTTACAAACTTGTCAGAACAGCAAAGCGTTTTCAGAATCTCCACGAAAGCATCCCTATTGACTGCATCAAAGGCCTTGGTTAAATCGATGAACACCTGATACAGACTCTTTTTCTGTTCTATATATTTCTCCTGTAGATGCCTGGCTGTAAAAATCATACCCACTGTCACTTGACATCTTCTGAAACCACACTGCGACTCAGGCAAAACATCGCCAGTAATGTACTCCAGCATTCTGTATAGCATGATCCTACAGAGTACCTTATCGACTACTTACAGCAAAGAGATACCCCGATAATTTCCACATTCATCTTTTCTACCCTTTCCCTTGTATAGCACCATCATCAATGCATCTCGCCAATCCTGCGAAACACACTCATCTCGCCAAACAGTCTGCAACAAGCCCGCTAAGCGTTGCATCATCGTGGGTCCCGAACATTTAAAAATATCCGCATGCAAACGATTCAGGTCAGGAGACTTTCCATTGTTCAGCTTATGGACAGCTGCTTTAACCTCTGCCAAGAGAAGGAACCTCTGCCAAAATATCTTTGACCGGATTGCTAGGAATCGACCTAACAAACTCCTGATCAACATAAGAAGGTCTGTTCAGAAGGTCATCTAAATGTTCCCTCCATCTATGAAGAATGTCGTTAGGGTCTCGAAGAAGATCCCCACCATCCCTTGAGCGCAAAGGAGTGATAGAGATCTGGATGGTCCGTAAACTGCACGCAGTAGGCTGTATAAGATCTTGGTGTTGTCCAAATTAGAGGCATGCTGTATTTCCTCAGCTTTCTGCCTCCACCATTCATCCTGCATGTTTCGCGACCTGTTCTGCATCTCGCGCTTGATTGCCTTAAACTTGTCCCTCAATCGATCTTGCTCACCATCCGTCAAACCACCTCCAAGATAAGTATGCAATGCTCTGGCCTTTGAATCAAGCAGAGCTTAAATTTCAGTATTATTCTCATTGAACCAATCCTATATGTATGTATGTATGTATGTATGTATGTATGTATATATATATATATACATATATATATATATACATATATACATATAATATATATAAAATATATATACATGTACATACACACACACACACACACATATATATATATACATGTACATACACACACACACACACATATATATATATATATATATATATATATATATATATATATATATTCATGCTTTTTTATTTTGGTTTCGATTCAAGCTAATGCATCCAAATCATATGAATATATCCTTTTATTTTTGAAATCGCAACTTTATAATATATAAAAATCGATTAATATTAACTCTATAATACTACATATTAAATATTAACTCTATAATACTACATATTAAATCTGCAAGAATTAAAATCTCATATTAAAGCGCGCTTTACCGGGCGTTCGTGCTAACTTAGGTAAATACTTTTGCATTTTAACAAAAAAGCTACAATAATATCAGAACGTCTCCATTTACACTGAACATCTACAGAATGCAAACATCAATATATTACATATAAAGGATTCTTTTGTGCAATTTCCACAAGTCCCGTTAGTATTCTATTAAAGTAGATGTCCTTAACTTAAGACACATTTCTGAAAACGACTCACAAATTATAGCATTACGTTTTCCAAAATTGCCAGATGTTTAAAACATTTTTTAATCAGTTGGTAGTTTTCTCCTAAAAACCTTCATTTTTCAAGATATCTCACAGGAGAAAATTGGAAGACGCCAAGTCTGGTGAGCGTGCAAGCAATCGTAATGGAACATTCTGCCTTATCGAAAGCCGTGAAAAAGTCTTATATAACAAGCGCTCGCACGAAAAGCTAAAAGACCGGCAGAGTACAAGATTTCATTAAGAGATGGCGACGGAATATACAGAAATTAATATGGATGCAGAAATGCAGGAAATATTTTTTATAATCTATAATTTCTTTATTAAAATATAATACAATTTATATTACAGCACAATAGAATTTATACTACAATATAATGCAATTTACCCTAAAATACAATGCAATTTATATTACAATACAATTTATATTACAATATAATACAATTCATATTACAATATAGAGCATTCAACAGTTCAACACAATTTATATTACAATATAATACAATTCATATTACAATACATAACATTAAACATTTCAATACAATTTATATTACAATACAATACAATTCATATTAAAATATAATAAAATATATATACTTATATAATACATTTTATATTACGATATAATACAATTTATATTAAAATATAATACAATTTATATTACGAAATAATGTATATTATAATATATTACAATATTATGCAATTTATACTAGAATATAATTTTATTATAATACAGTTTATAATAAAACAATATTAATTACAACTAGCAGGACTCCTCTACTCGGCGTTGCCCGGTGGTAGCATCTCCCCTTTAAAAGTTAAAGAACGGTTGGTGTTGTTGTTGAAGTGCAACCTCAAACCTCCTCATGTTAAGAACGGCTTTTTGAATAGGCACCCCATTATGTGAGTGTGGGTGTGGTGGCCAGAAATTAGCCTGAAATATAAGGTATGTAACAATGAAAAACAATATATTCAGCTTTGTGACTTTTTGGAGTAAATAATTTTAAACTTCAATGATATTTTGCGTTATGACGTATTTGTGTGTAAAAATAAAAAAAAGGAAAAATATTTAATAATAGTTAATTTTCGTGCAAGGTCTCTGGAAAGAAAAATCTATAAAATGTAAATAGCAGAGCTTAGCGGTTCGAACGAAAACAAAAAAGAAGAAACAAAATTATCTGAATTTGTGAGACGCGAACGTATGGTGGCAGAAGGAAAAGAAGACTAAAAAAAAACAAAAAAACAAGGAAACATGGTAATCGAATGGGCCATGGTGAAACTACGTCGTTTGTAATTACAAAATACTATTTCTATCAAGCGAATGAAATGAGATTAAATCTCTCTCTTTCTCTCTCTCTCTCTCATTCTCTCTTTATTTATCTATCCATCTATCTCTATCGGCAGGATTGTCATTTAGTTCTATGAATACTACTGTATTGAGCAAAAGGAAATAAAGGTGGTAACCCGCTATCACACTGAACGTAAACAGAACGTTTTCACAAGTAAACAGATGAATAATATAAGAAATTTAAATAAAAATAATTTCTTTTATTTTAAAAATAAAAATTTTACACAAATCAAGAGAAAACAGAACTTTTCATTTTTATTTTAGATTTTGATAACACATGGTATTTATACAAATTTTTAACATCCAATTGAAATCCAAGTATCAAATAAAAAAAAATCAGTGCCTTTTCGTTTGCGTTTCCTCAGGAACTGTTGTTTCATGTTGTGTCGTCACCTCTGGTCTTGTAACTTATTATCGGATTTTAGAGAAGCAATATTTAATCTACATACAAACACGATTTAACATTTAACTAAAACTGGAAGCGATAGCAACCTCCCCCCCCAAAAAAAAAGAAACATCCCAAACTTTTATTTAATGTTTTATTTTTAAAAAATTAAGAGAAAAATAAAATTGGAAAAAAATTCAAAATTAAATATGTAAGAAAATGTCATAATGTTTTTGTTAATTGTTAAAAATGCCGTTTAAAGGATTTGAAAATAAGGAGGTGATTTTAAAATATTCTATCCTCTGTGTGTGTGTGCGTGTGTATTTGTGTGTGTGCGTCTGTATGTGCGTGTATTTGATTCCTGAGTTATGTTCGGGCCTTCTAAATAACTGTCTCTCTCTGTGCCTCTCTCTATGTGCGTGTGAGTGTAACCAAGTTGGTTGATATGCACAAGAAGAGAAAAACAATTGGTTCGTTTAAAGTCGAAACGATTGAAGGGTGAGTGGTGTACGGATATTTTTTGTAAAAGTATAGTGTGTTCGTTTATTTACAAGTAGTCACAATCCGGAATAAGTGATTTGTTTACTCCCAGCCAATGAGATTTTTCGGATGTCATTATTATTTTTCTCACGGGAAAAGGAAAGCTACTGGTATCTGTATGAGTTCCTAAGGCAGTTACGAAAGCTGACTGGGTGGTACATATATAGTGTGAATAATATTGGCCGGTGTTGAGTAGGGTCGGTAGAAGTAATTCTTTATTAGAGTGGAAATACGAACGGCTTCCTCTGTAGGTCTTGACGATATATTACAGTGTAATACAATTCATATTACAATGTAATACTATTTATATTACGATATAGTACTATTAACACTACAGTGTAATAACAATGAAGGTACAATACAAACAATTTATATTTAAATATAAAATAATTTATATTACAATGCAATACATATAGCTGTACAATATTATTTATATTTTCGTGTGAGTCATATTACGATACAATTCATGTAACAATGCATCACATATTTCAATATAATACAATTTACTTCAAAATAAAATTTATATAAGGACTTAATTACATTGCAATAAAATAAACATTATATTACAATATAATGCACTTCATATAACAATACATGTTACAATATAATGGCATTTATAGTTTATACTCATTATATTACAATACAATACAATTTTATTACATTTTATATTACAAAATAATACAATTTATATTATAATATAATACAGTTGTTATTACAATATACTACAATTTATATTACAACAAAGTTTATATGGCTATATAATGAAACATATATAATTTGGACTATAATATAATAGAATTTATATCATAATATAAATAAATTTTTATTTCAATACAAGTCTTATAACTATACAATATATTACAATACACTTTATATTACAATACAATTACGTTACAATATAATACGATTTTTATTACATGAAATTCTATATTGCTATATAATACAATTAATATTACAATAAAAATATTTCAATACAATTAATATACTATTTCAATACAGTAATATTTATTTTACGTCATTATATAATTTATTTTACAATATCATATTATTTATATGATAATAACAATTAAAAAACAATAGAGTTAATACAGTTAGGGTTAAAAAATCGCTGTTAATATATGAATACAATACTATTCATAATACAATACAATAAAATACATATTGCAATTACAATCTATATCTTATAAAATACATTAAATTTTACAATAATATACAATTTTTCTAAGAATATAAGAAATTATATTACAACGAAGTACACTTTTTATTAAAATAGATTCAAACCTTTTTACAATATTATACAAATAATATTACAATATATTACAATGCATATTAACGTATAATACAATGTAAATAAAAAATGTAATTTATATTACAATACATAAAACTTTTAATTACAATAAAAAATTATATTACAATACAATTTATATAGTAATATAATTTATATTATAATACAGTACACTTTATATTATAAGATAATAACATTTATATTACAATACACATTATATCAGGATAAAATTCAATTATATTAAATATATATAATTTATTCGTATTACAATAATATACAATAGGATTCGTATTGAAATACAATACAATTTTAAATAACCATAATACAATTAATGTTACAATATAAACACATTTTTATACAATTTATCTTACAATATAATATATTTTTTACAATATAATATAATTTGTATTACAATACAATCTATATTAAAACAATACAATAGTTTATTACAATACGTAACTATATATATTTCAACACAATTGATATTACCATACAATTTATATTACCATATACTACAATTCATATTCCAATAGAATTTCTATTGCAATTCATTACAATAAAAATTAAAAGACAGTATACTACTTATTACTATGTAATTCAATTTATGTTACAATCTTATTCAATTCATATTACAGTATACTATACATATTAAATAAGAATTTAAATTACAGTATAAAACAATTCATATTACGATAATACAAGTTATCTTACAATACAATTCATGCTAAAAATATAATATAATTTATATTACAATATAACACAATATATATTACAGTATAATACAATTGATAGTTCAATACAATACTTCTATTCCAATATACCACAATTTATCTAAAAATACAATATATTTTACAATACAATAACGTTTAAAGTGCAATAAAATACAATGTATATTAAAATATATATATTACGCAAGAATAAACTATACATTACAATGCATAATACAATTTAATGCAATTTTAACACAATATCTATTTAAATACAAATCATATTATAATACAATTAAAATTAACAATAAAATAAAATTCATATTACAATATATTACAATTTACATTAAAATATATTACAAGTTACTTTACAATACAATATAAATTATATTAAAATATAATACAATTCTTATTACAATGAAATTCATATTACAATACAATCACTTTATAATACAATATAATGTATGTTATAGTACAATATGTAAAAAATCCTATTGCAATATAATACAATTAATATTATAATCAAATATGATTTTTTACAATACAATGTTTATTACCATACACTTTATATTATAATATAATACAATTAATATTACCATATATTACAATTAATATTACAATATAATACAAGGTATATTAACATAAAAAAATTTATATTACAATATAATGCAATTTATATATCTATGTAATACATTTATATTTCAATATAATACAATTAATATAAAATATAACACAACTTATATTAAAATATAATACAATTTATATTAAAATATAATACAATTTATATTAAAATATAATACAATTTATATTAAAATACAATACAATGTATATTACAATATATAACAATTTTTATTACAATAAAATACAATTTATATTACAATATGTTACAATTTTTATTACGATATTATACAATTAATATTACAATACAATAAATTTATATTACAATATAATACAATTTATATTACAATATAATGTAATTTATATTACAATATTATACAGTTAATATTACAATACAATACAATTAATATTGCTATACAATTAATATTACAATGCAATAAAATTTATATTTCAATATAATACAATGGATATTAAAATATAATACAATTGATTTTACAATATAATACAATTGATTTTACAATATAATACAATTAATATTACAATACAATACAATTAATATTACAATACAATACAATTTATATTAAAATATAATACAGTATATATTACAATATAATACAATTAATATTACAATACAATAATATTACAACACACACATATGCATATATATATATATATATATGAATATTTAGTATTAAACTATAAAGCCCCTTTAAGAATATTAAAGATTAGTAGTTTCTGAGAAATATAAACTATGCGGGAGTCAACTAGCGTTTATGACTTTCACTCATTCGGACACTCTGGATTGTCTAATAACTGCGCTCTAATGGGGCATTTATTTGTTGTAGATAAACTAACCAACAAGTGTTGGTGCAGATGACGAGGGCAAAACGCTGAACTCGTGTGCGTAGACGGCTTTATACAGCTGTAAGCGAGTGCATTTAACGAAACCAAAATCACTAGATAAACAGAGTTCTTATAAATTACAATAAATTATTAATCAAATAAAGAATTAGTTCAGACTTTTACTCAGCCTTGGTTGATGGAACGAGATTTATCCAATTCTTTGGTTTTAAATAAAAAAGAAAACTTCAATTCGAAATTCCGTGCCGATATTCAAGTTAGGCATACACGTCATCAATTTAGACAAGACATATATTTCTGGAATTTTTGGAAATGTGCGAACGATAATTCGTTTTATTTGAATTATTGGGAATATCTTGAGTCTTATATTCACAACGTTTCTAACGATGTAACCCCCGACTCTTTTTCAGGGGTATCTTGTTGAACTCCGTTTTTTTCTGTTAAACTCAGAAATCTGCATTAAATTTCGAAATTTTCTCTCCGGCAGTCGTGACTGGGTAGAATATTACGTAATTAAGAGTGTCGCCAGCATTGAGAATTCAATCTTCTATCCCCCCCAGAACAACGTCATATATGAGTAATTTATCCATTACGTTACAACTTATTACGAATAAGTTTAATAGAAATTTTAGTGCCTTAAATCTATTTAACTTATCAATGTACAACCTTACTACTTATCGTTATAGATAAATAGTACTTCTTACTTCAAATTACGCTCTCTCTCTCTCTCTATATATATATATATATATATATAATGGGTTAAGAAATTCCAACGAAAGAAAGATGTATATTTAAATAAGCGGGTAGTCACCAACAATGTGTATTTTTTAACATTATTTTATTATTCTGTGTCTTGGTTTTTCATTGAGAATTATGTTTAGATCATTGTAATAATGTTTTTAAATCATTGAAATTGTTTTTAACACATTTCAGACGTTCTGTGAAGCGTCCTCTTCAGAAATTATTTTCAAAATGTGTTGGAGATGTAAAAATAGCATTTTCGTAGTTCATTTGAAGTGTTTCCAAGAGGTGGAAACGTGTAAGTGTCGACTATTCATTGGAATGCTCAATTTTTATTACTCCTTTATTCGACTGTGGTCACTCCTGTGTTGTGTTTCTCTCTCTCACTCTCTCTTTCTGCTTGTGTTTTTTCTTTTCCTTTGGGGTAGGATGTGTGTGTGTGTGTTTTCTTTTATTGGTTTGAAAATATGGGTACTGTTTTATAGTATTGTGAAGTTATTTGCTTCCCTCGGAAGGTGACTGTGATCCAAGGTCGTTACTAATGTGTATGTGTGAGAAGGGGGGGGTGGAGAACCAGCTCTTCTGGAATAAGGGAAGGGATGCTTTCATCCTATTTTGATATTCATTTTTTTGATTCTGCGATTTTAGTATTGTGATTTTTCGTTTCAGTCTTAGACTGTTCGGGTATTCTTTATATTATGTTTGTTTAGATAGAGGGGTATATATATATATATATATATATATATATATATATATATATATATATAGTAAGAATATAAAAATATATATGGCAATTAAGCTACACAGAATATTTCGCGTTTCATCCACGCTGGGATTCGTCAGGCTTATACGATATACGCAAACAAAACCATGAAAGGTGAGGTTTACCTTCGTCTTCGTTAATCAGAGCTTGTATTTTTTTCATGTAAGCAGACCTGGGTCGATCGCGTCAATTAATTTAAACGAGACTTCAACATCAATACTTTAATACCTAAGTGCAAGGCTAAAAAAAACAAACAAACCATATTGATCATATCATAATTGCTTAAAATTAAAATAGATTTAAGATTTAAGTTATATATGTATATATATATATATATATATATATATATATATATATATATATATATATAGCGTGTGTGTGTGTGTATGTGTGTGTGGTTGTATATATAAACAAGAAGACTACATATTGGTAATAGAAATATATATACTGATGCATATAGATGTATTAATCATTTTAAACTAAGGGAATACAATACAATTTGTAGGAACTATGGAAGCTCTTTTTACAAGGTATTTTGAAGCCTAGCGTCGAGCTTTTTATTATAAGGAATTTCTTAATTTAAAGAAACATTATATACTTCTTTTTATCATCTCATATATATGTGTGTGCATATATATATATATACATATATATATTATATATATATATATATATACATAATATATATATAGGTCCTGGATATGACCTTAAACTATATCCAGTGGTGAGACCCCAGCTTGTGGGCTTTGGTGAGTGTGGAGCCACTCTTTAATTACCATTGTTCCCAGGTCCACTCTGACCCGGTTAAATAGAAACCGACTTGAAAACAACAAATATATTCTATTCCAAATTTTTTCTTGAAAATCTTTGGATTCGGCATTAAATTTTTTTTTTTTTTTACAAAGGCATCACCACATTATCAAGGCCCAGAGGCCACTCAAGGATAAGGGTTGATATGCCGTAAAACCAAAACAATCAGCCAACCAATAATATATATATATATATATACATAATATACAGTGATGATATTGGCACGGTAAAATAAAAGTTAAATTTTGTCTAATAAATTCTAAAAAAGGGATTAAATTAAAGAAAATAACAAAGTATATTATGTATTTTTAACTGGCCTTTCCGATGCAGCAATCGGATTTTAGAAAAAATAAATAACAAAGGAACAACAAACATAATTGCAAAAAACCCTTGTTCAAAATTATTGGCACGATTTATTTAATAATCAATTGTATAGCCTTTGGCCTTGATTACCTTCCTCAGTCACTTTTCATAGTTTACAACCAAGTTGTTGCACTCTTCAGTAGTAATTTTAGCCCACTCTTCCTGACAATAATCCTCCAATTGAATAAGATTCTTAGGCTTCCTTTGCATTACCCTCAATTTTAATGTTCTCCATAAATTTTCAATTGGATTAAGGTCTGGGCTTTGTGATGGCCACTCCAAAACATTAATATGATTGTCCTCAAGCCATTTCTTAGTCAGTTTAGCCGAATGCTTTGGGTCATTATCTTGCATGAACCACCAACGACGACCAAGTGAGAGCTCTTTAGCAGAGTCTTTCAGGTTTTCATCCAATATTTTAACATAATCTTCCTTTTTTATGCTACCTGTGACCCTGGTCCAGAGGCAGTAATAGATCCCCAAAACATCAAACTGCCTCCACCGTGCTTCACTGTGGGTATGGTGTTCTTAGGCAGGAAAGCTTCGCCAGATTTTCTGTAAATATAAGACACTTTATTATGACCAAATAACTCTATTTTCGTTTCGTCAGTCCATAGAACACGTTTCCAGAATGCAACATCTTTATCAATATGACGTTTTGCAAAGGCTAGCCTTGCTTTCAGGTGCATAGGCTTCAATAAGAGAGTCTTTCTCGGACGACATGCTTTTAAACCAGCTCTCTTCAAAACTCTACCAACTGTATGTCGAGATACATTCACTCCAGAGGTGCTCTGTTCATCAACAATCTCCCCAACAGAGATCCTTGGGTTTTGTTTTACTTGTCGAACAATTTTCCGTTCATCTCTTGGGGAAAGAATCCTTTTTCTCCCTCTACCCTCTAAACTCATAACGTGGCCTTGCGATTTGAACTTGTTTATTATGGCTCTAACAGTGGATTTGGGAAGGTTTAACTTCTTTGAAATCTTATCATAGCCCTCCCCATTGGTATGGCATGCTACAACAAGCTTCCTGACGTCTTCGCTGTGTTCCTTAGTTTTAACCATAGCGATTGAAAATTATAATTTAGTCACTTATAATAGTTTAAATAAATCTATCTAAAATTATCTGAAAAAAAATATTCACTGAATTAGCGTTAAACAAGCATAATATGGCTATAAAAAAGTTCAGAAAGCACGTAAACCGGAAATTGATTGATATTATACTGATACTAAAAGAAAAACAAAGCTGTGCCAATAATTTTGAACAAGGGTTTTTTGCAATTATGTTTGTTGTTCCTTTGTTATTTATTTTTTCTAAAATCCGATTGCTGCATCGGAAAGGCCAGTTAAAAATACATAATATACTTTGTTATTTTCTTTAATTTAATCCCTTTTTTAGAATTTATTAGACAAAATTTAACTTTTATTTTACCGTGCCAATAAATATGATCATCACTGTATATATATACATAATATTTATATACATAATATATATATATATAATATATATAATATCTATATATATATAATATTTTAAAATGAATAGTAGCAATGAATACAAGAATTGAGGGAAATTAATAAGTATTGAGTGAAATTAATTTCCTATGAATACCAAGTCAGCGGACATGCTTTTGGACGCGAAAATTTATATTAAGGTATAAATTTTATCGAAAATAATGATTACAGCTCTTTATTAAATTAGTAAACAGAAAAAATATGTTCTAATTATTTGATCTTTCAACCAATTCTTTGATATAGAAATCTTTGAAAGATATATATTTTCTGTCTGCGTTTAAACGAAATATCTTTTCGGCGAGAAAAAAAAATGAGCGATTTTTTTTTTTTTTTTTTTTTTTTTGCAATTTGAGACTTTGGCACCAAAAAGCAACCATTTATTTCGGTTGTCGCAAAGATTCCGAATAATCGACAATGGAAACGTTCTTCAAGAAGGAAAAAAAAACTTTTCAAGTAAAAAGATTCTTCTAAAGATTTGTTGGAGCAGAATGCTAGGAAGTTATTTCCAAATAAATCCTGCACTCGACTTATCGATCCGAGATTTTTAAAAATGCAGCGAATCAGAAAATTCCCTTGACGTTTCTTTCGGATAGCGTTTGAGATTTTTAAGTGCACGCGACGTTCCAACTTGGCAATTAGCGTAAAGCCCGAAGCCACAAGGAAAGCTGCAACGAAAACAAATAAAAGGAAAACACTCCAGTAACCGGTTGCCGTACGAATCTGCAAAGGGTCGTTCGTGACTATTTTCTATGGAGCAGACCCACAGGCATCGACAATATACGCAAACAAAACCATTAAAAGTGAGGTTTACCTTCGTCTTCGTTAATCAGAGCTTGTTTCTTTTTCATGTTAGCACACCTGGGTCGATTGCGTCAATTAGTTTAAACGAGACTTCAACATCAATACTTTTATACCCAAGCGCACGACTAAAAAAAAGTTGATCATATCATAATTGCTAAAAATTAAAATAGATTGAAGTTTTTCGTTGGTTTCTTCTGCTTTCTACTTGTATAAATAACGAGCTCATAATATCATCGCATACCATCACATACGTAAGGGTGGTCTAGTGGTTAACGGCACGGACTTACGATCTGGGTATTCTAAGTTCGATTCCAATTCCTTCCACAAATGTTGGCAAACTTCCGGTAGTTCATCCTCTAATCCCCGGTGTCTTTCTAGAAAAATGTTCTGATGAGGAAACTATTGCGGAAAACAATGCCAACAATAAAATCTCGGATTTATACGATATATGGTGGTGAGGGCTACACACAGTGAAACAGCGAAACAGTAATGTATGTGGATGACTATAATGCTCCCTATCTTAGGTTAAGCATATTGGGAAGTAATATACAAATTACCATTAGCATATTAAGTATGTGGATGACAATATATGTATATATGGTAAACTATAAAAATTGTATTATTTTAAGAGAATAAAAAGTGGATGTTCACTTTCCGCTTTCTTTAATTTGTTCTTTAATTCTCACATTTCATTTTTTCCATCTTATTTTTACCTTTCTTCCAACATCAGTCGATCTCAAACATGAGAAATATCTGAATATGTAGCTTATATGTTTCAATATGTAGCAATATCCTTATAATTAATTAATGATTAATTAATCGTATAATTTAATACACAGAAAAATCATTAAGTGAAACAAAACATTAAGCGACTCACTTCTTGCATTAATTCCGTGGGTTTACTTCGGCAGCAATCATAACTTTTGCTTTCTTAATGTTGTCATTTTTATGGTTGATGTTTTCGAGAAAGTGGTTCGGATTGCTGCTTTATTCCAAAGTGTTTTGAGAGAGGATGCGAGTTTTGCTGAACGAACCCAATAAATGCTAAAGTATACAAGAAATTAATGCGCTTCTTTTACACACCAATAATATATATAGTAGTAGACCGTCTTATGATCTCTTAATAGTAGTAGACCGTCTGGTGATCTCTAAATAGTACTAGACCGTCTGATGATCTCTAAATAGTAGTAGACCGTCTGGTGATCTCTAAATAGTAGTAGACCGTCTGGTGATCTCTAAATAGTAGTAGACCGTCTGATGATCTCTAAAAAGTAGTAGACGTCTTATGATCTCTAAATAGTAATAGACCGTCTGGTGATCTCTACATAGTAGTAGACCGTCTGGTGATCTTTAAATAGCCGTAGACCGGCTGGTGATCTCTAAATAGTAGTAGACCGTCTGGTGGTCTCGAAATAGTAGTAGGCAGTCTGGTGATCTCTACATAGTAGTAGACCGTCTTATGATCTCTAAATAGTAGTAGACCGTTTGATGATCTCTTAATAGTAGTAGACCGTCTGATGATCTCTAAATAGTAGTCGACCGTCTGGTGATCTCTACATAGTAGTAGACCGTCTGATGATCTCTAAATAGTAGTAGACCGTTTGGTGATCTCTAAATAGTAGTAGACAGTCTGGTTATCTCTACATAGTAGTAGACCGTCTGATGATCTCTAAATAGTAGTAGACAGTCTGGGGATCTCTAAATAGCAGTAGACCGTCTGGTGATCTCTAAATTACTGCTTGCGTTCTATGGATTATTTCTCTTATAGTAGTAGACCGTCTGATGATCTCTAAATAGTAGTAGACCGTCTGAAAATATGTAAATATTAGTAGACCGTCTTATGATCTCTAAATAGTAGTAGACCGTTTGGTGATCTCTAAATAGTAGTAGACCGTCTGAAAATATGTAAATAGTAGTAGACCGTCTTATGATCTCTAAATAGTAGTAGACCGTTTGGTGATCTCTAAATAGTAGTAGACCGTCTGATGATCTCTAAATAGTAGTAGACCGTCTGATGATCTCTAAATAGTAGTAGACCGTCTTATGATCTCTAAATAGCCCTAGACCGGCTGGTGATCTCTAAAGAGTATCAGACCGTCTGATGATCTCTAAATAGTAGTAGACCGTCTGGTGATCTCTAAATATTAGTAGACCGTCTGATGATCTCTAAATAGTAGTAGACCGTCTGATGATCTCTACATAGTAGTAGACCGTCTGATGATCTCTAAATAGTAGTTGACCGTCTGATGATCTCTTAATAGTAGTAGACCGTCTGATGATCTCTAAATAGTAGTAGACCGTCTGATGATCTCTAAATAGTAGTTGACCGTCTGATGATCTCTAAATAGTAGTAGACCGTCTGATGATCTCTTAATAGTAGTAGACCGTCTGATGATCTCTAAATAGTAGTAGACCGTCTGATGATCTCTAAATAGTAGTTGACCGTCTGATGATCTCTTAATAGTAGTAGACCGTCTGGTGATCTCAAAATAGTAGTAGACCGTCTGATGATCTCTTAATAGTAGTAGATCGTCTGATGATCTCTTAATAGTAGTAGACCGTCTGGTGATCTCTTAATAGTAGTAGACCGTCTGATGATCTCTAAATAGTAGTAGACCGTCTGATGATCTCTAAATAGTAGTAGACCGTCTGATGATCTCTTAATAGTAGTAGGCCGTCTGATGATCTCTAAATAGTAGTTGATCGTCTGATGATCTCTTAATAGTAGTAGACCGTCTGGTAATCTCTACATAGTAGTAGACCGTCTGATGATCTCTTAATAGTAGTAGATCGTCTGATGATCTCTTAATAGTAGTAGACTGTCTGGTGATCTCTTAATAGTAGTAGACCGTCCGATGATCTCTAAATAGTAGTAGACCGTCTGATGATCTCTACATAGTAGTAGACCGTCTGATGATCTCTTAATAGTAGTAGACCGTCTGGTGATCTCTAAATAGTAGTAGACCGTCTGATGATCTCTTAATAGTAGTAGATCGTCTGATAATCTCTAAATAGTAGTAGACCGTCTGGTGATCTCTTAATAGTAGTAGATCGTCTGATGATCTCTTAATAATAGTAGACCGTCTGATGGTCTCTAAATAGTAGTAGACAGTCTGGTGATCTCTAAATAGTAGTAGACCGTCTGATGATCTCTAAATAGTAGTAGACCGTCTTATGATCTCTTAATAGTAGTAGACCGTCTGGTGATCTCTAAATAGTACTAGACCGTCTGGTGATCTCTAAATAGTAGTAGACTGTCTGATGATCTCTAAATAGTAGTAGACCGTCTGATGATCTCTAAATAGCAGTAGACCGTCTGGTGATCTCTAAATAGTAGTAGACCGTCTGGTGATCTCTAAATAGTAGTAGACCGTCTGATGATCTCTAAATAGTAGTAGACGTCTTATGATCTCTAAATAGTAATAGACCGTCTGGTGATCTCTACATAGTAGTAGACCGTCTGGTGATCTTTAAATAGCCGTAGACCGGCTGGTGATCTCTAAATAGTAGTAGACCGTCTGGTGGTCTCGAAATAGTAGTAGGCAGTCTGGTGATCTCTACATAGTAGTAGACCGTCTTATGATCTCTAAATAGTAGTAGACCGTTTGATGATCTCTAAATAGTAGTAGACCGTCTGATGATCTCTAAATAGTAGTCGACCGTCTTGTGATCTCTACATAGTAGTAGACCGTCTGATGATCTCTAAATAGTAGTAGACCGTCTGGTGATCTCTAAATAGTAGTAGACAGTCTGGTTATCTCTACATAGTAGTAGACCGTCTGGTGATCTTTAAATAGCCGTAGACCGGCTGGTGATCTCTAAATAGCAGTAGACCGTCTGGTGATCTCTAAATTACTGCTTGCGTTCTATGGATTATTTCTCTTATAGCAACGACAAGCATGGTTATTGTCTTCATTCTTTAAAATTCTTTTTCTATCATTTTTTTTTAATCACAAAGTTTTTCTCCACGTGTTCGTCAGAATGTAATTGTCGTAGTGATACAAGTGTTGTCGGCATGACTCCAGGGTATCTGGTTATTCATTAATCGATGACATCTACCGATGACATTCGACTCCTTCAATTTCGTACCTCAGGTTGCTGATGTCATTGTTTAGACGCGCTTTTGTATTGAGAGCAAGTAAAATCGATTCTAGAGAGTTCTATTATTTGAGTTAGAGACTGGAAAATCAATCTAATATTGTCTAGGATGTTTTGTTAGATGAGGACTGATGACTAAGTCTAGGACAACAAACTATTCACCTTCTTGTTTTAACTCTCGAGTATATATCCGAAACAGTGTGACACAGTTAATCTACCGAGAACCACATCACTCTATATGAAAACATAGGATAACAACAAATATATACTCGAGTATCAAAACAATGAAAAGAATATTCTGTTGTCCTGGCCCTACTGATTATGTTTCTGATTTTTTGAAATGAAGATTGGTTGTTCGTATTATATAGTATCTTCTCTTAAGTATAATTTTCACAACATTTCGGTCGATGTAACTGATGACGTTTCTTCAAAAGTAATTTGTCGAATACGAGACTACTTTTGACGTACTCAGGAATATATATATACTAGCATTTCAGTCCGGCGTTGCCCGGGTGTTTGGAGATGTATTTTGAGCAAAAAATAAAAAGACGTCATTTTGTTTAAATTTGACCCCTATTATGACCCTTTTAAATTTATTGTTTTGGGATCAACTATAGTTATTAAGTTAGATCAATGTTCAAGGAACCTATATCGAAAATTTCAAGTGTTTAGACCCAAAATTGTCGGAGCAGTTTGGTAGAGTTCTCAAAGGTAAGATCATTGAACTTTGACCCCTTAATCCCCAAATTTCTGGCCGAAAATCGATCACATCGATTTTCCCAAATCTCAGTACCCTGTTTATCAGATTTCGAGTTTGTAGACTTAAAATTGACAGAGTTATTTTGTAGGGAAATGTGCACACACAGACACACAGATACACAGATACACACACACAGAGACACTTTCACTTTTATAGATATATAGATAGACTGCATGGGTGCCCGGCGTTGCCCGGGTATTTGAAGGTGTAAGTTGTGCAAAAAAAAAAGCTCTCAATTTTTTAAACTTTGACCCCTATTATGACCCCTAATAAATTTACTGTTTTGGGATCAACTATAGTTATTAAGTTAGATCAATATTCAAGGAACCTATATCGAAAATTTCAAGTGTTTAGACCCAAAATTGTCGGAGGAGTTTGTTAGAGTTCTCAAAGGTAATATCATTGAACTTTGACCCCTTAATCGCCAAATTTCTAGCCGAAAATCGATCACATCGATTTTCCCAAATCTCAGTACCCTGTATATCAAATTTCGAGTCTGTAGACTAAAGATTGACAGAGTTATTTTGTAGGGAAATGTACACACACATGATGATGATTGCAACGTCTTGTCAGACGAGTGCCACTCCCTCAGACATTTAACATCCATGAGCCCAAATGTCTGAGGGAGTATCTATACAAATATGATGTTACAGAGTCTTAGCTTTGTACGACAGCTAAGTCTCTCTCTCGGTTCAAAATGTTGAGATCCAGCAACAAGCAAGAGCAAGATAGCCAGCAACAAATTAAACTGCAGACCAGCTTAATGCGGGTACTGGTCTTCCGCTTTATGTTTTTTTTAAATCAGAGATTTGCTTCTCCTAGAAAGGTTGCCTTCACCACGGCTTACGGGAGCCCTCTCTACCCCAATACACATACACACACACACACACAAATATACACGCACATACACACATATATACTGACAGACAGATACACAGACACGTTCACTTTTATAGATATATAGATATATTGTTATATATAAATATATATTGTTATATATATATATATTGTTATATGTATATAGATATTGTTATATATATATATATGTATATATATATATATATATATATATATATATATATATATATATATATACTTGTTTTCATATACCTTTTTCCTTATAAAGCTAGAACCCAGAATTAGATGGATTCGAGCAATTGCATCGACAACGGACAACGCCTATGTCGGAGCACGTCACTGATGTGATGCAGTACATCGAAACCCACTTTGGATCTGGCGTTGTCAGTTGTCGATACAATTGCTCGATTTCATCTAATTCTGCGTTCTAGATTGATCATGAAAAAAGTATATGTGAACAGATGTTTATATATATATATATATATATATATATATATATATATATATATATATAATATTGTGAGTTGAGAATAATTTTCCCTTTGACTAATTTTGTACCCCCTAAATGGGGAGCGGCATGTATATTATTTTAAAAATAAAATTATCCACTGAGTCGTGTTTCATCGTCTAGGACTCGTCAGAGTGGCTGAATCTAGCGAGATTCGAAATCGGGACCTCGTGATAAGAAGCCTTAATGCACTCTCATATAAATACTTGAATCCATTCAAAACGTATCGCAAACAAAAATAAATAAACAACATTTACATAAAAAAGCGATACATTCAGTAGTCGCGCAAGGTTAGCCGCGTGGTAAGAGGTTTAGGCTTCTTATCACGAAGTGCTGATTTCGAAGCTGGCTAGATTCAGCCACTTTGGTGAGTTGTAAACGACGAAACACATCTCAGTGGCTAATTCTGTTTTAAAAGTTATATATATATATATATAATTTATAAGCTGCAATCAACATCCAAATGAATGCTTTGACGATAATTACCGGTTTCAAAAGGCGAACAATTAAAAGGTATATATATATATATATATATATATATATATATATATATATATAATTCTTAACTTTTATTAAAAACATATTATTATAACCTTATATTTAAACCGAATTCAAATTTATAATTTTATGTTATTTTTTATTCTCAACCCATATTACTTTGCTTATCAAGTAAATATTTTCCTTTTTATTTTAATTTTTATCAGATACATCTTCCTTACTGTAAAAATTGCTAGTTTTTTTTATGGTGTCTTTTACATATAAAAAAAACCCCACCCAATACTTTTGCTGATGAGGAGACTTTGTTTAAAAAACCTATATGTCAAAATTATTGTCCGTGGCTTAATGTTTATCACAATAAAAACATCGTTTCCGAAACGATCGTACAAATTATTGACTGTTGTTGTTCCTTCTTATGAAACATATTTTTAATTTTTAATTCTAATTTGAATTTTAACTTATCAATTACATTACTAAATATATATATATATATATATATATATATATATATGTGTGTGTGTGTGTGTGTGTGTGTGTGTGTTTATATTGGTTCTTTACTTTATATACACATAAATGATTACTTTTTGTCTAAAGACACATAAGACAAATTGTTAAGACTCGTTGACTCTTCGCCCCATTAAAAGTCGTACTGCCGACTCGTGGGATTGGTATCTCAGTTCCTAGGTCGGAACCTGATCGAGACACATTTGTCAATTCAACCAGAAAGCCACGTTTTAATTAAACAGTCGATTTAGGACTATTTCTGAAGAAACAAAATGTACCCGCCCCTATTCATCTCCGTCTCTTCCCAGCGCCGACAACCCGTCATAAATCATTGGTATATCCGCATTTATTAAGCAAAACATTTATTGCATAATAGTTTCAGCCAACTTTGCAATTGATAAATGATTTATGACTTGCAACTCGGACTCAATTCTCTCTTTTCTTTGCTTTTCGTGTTTTAACGTTGCAGTCTTTAATGTAATTAATTCGGTTTTAAGTTTGTGTTATTCGCAAACTTTCACTTCATAATGAGTTGAGCAACAGCCGCGTTATTTCAAACGTAATTGAATCAAACCGCGAAATACTGAATGTTCAAGAATTATTATTACTACCTTGGAGTGTTACCGTAGTCTTATATCACAATAGAAAAATGCGAGCACGAAAAGTAATATGGTTAAACTTACACGTGGAAAATTAAAGTATCAGTTGTTAAAACTAGAAAAGAAAAGAACAAGATATTCTAGTAAAAAATATAATAAATTTATAACTTAAAATATTGCAGCATTAAGAATTTCTTTAAAAAATTCAATTTTACATTATATAATCAATTCTTTAGTCTGCAATATTTTTAGTTATAAATTTATTATATTTTTACTAGAATAACCATATTACTTTTCATGCTCGCATTTTTCTGTTGTAATTTATGATTTTTGCAGGCTCACAGTAAATTCACTTGTTCTTTGTTTAAATTCAGTCTTTTTTGCCTCATGAACATAACGTACACATATGTAAAACAATGTGCGGCACTCGTTTGCTTTAATTTTCTCTGTTTCACTTGTTACTTTTCTTTTCGCGACAGCAGTGAATTAGTAGCAACACTAGTCGCTGAAGCGCCGTGTAAACCAGTTATAAAAACCGTCGCTTACCTCCATACGAACTTTTACGATTCTGAACACCATTCAATTAATCATAACTTTTGTTTTACAGAACGAAAATATAATTTTTTTTCACAATGTAGCTGAGAAGGTGATCTACAAACTGTAATAATTGTTAGAAATTTGCTCGAAAAATGAGTGAGCGGATAAATGACTAAAGCTGCCACTTAATCATATATTCAAACACGGTAGTGTTTGAATGATTAGCATGCCAGGTCAACGCTGACTAACGTAGTCGATTATTGTTATTAGAAAAATAAAACAATTAGATTCTAGAAAATCTTGGTTGGTTGTTTTGTTTTACGGCATATCAACCCTTTTCGGGTTATTTAATGCCGAATCCAAAGATTTTCAAGAAATTTTTTTTTTAATAGAATATATTTGTTGTTTTCACGTCGGTTTCTATTCAACCCATAGTTGGGACCCTAACAGGTACTACCACTCCGGGTCAGAGTGGACCTGGGAGCAATGGTAATTAAAGGGTAGCTCCACACTCCCCAAAGCCCACAAGCTGGGGCCTCACTACTGGATATAGTTTAAGGTCATATCCAGGACCCCCATTGAGGGAGTTTTACCCTCTGCAGGGGGGGGGGCAGTCGGCGTATTCTAATGCCCCACCGACAGGGCCAGGAAAATCTTGGAATATTTAGTCAGAAATTAAACTCAGAAATAAAATAAACAAAGTCGATTTAGAGAATTTCGGAGTAGTGGTGGAATTTGGTTAGAAGGAAATAGATTTTGACTCACGTGAGAGGTCACCTGTGTGATGGGGGGTTTTGCTGACGTAAAAGTTAGTTAGCAAAGATGAAGCTAAGGAGTGTGGAAGAAACGCGTTAGCGAAGGGAGGTGTGAACGATCCAGTTGGAAACAGCAAGGGGGAAAACAATGAAAATATGCAATGAGGTTTAGTCTGACAACCTCCAACGAGGGAATTAATACGACAAATAAAACCCGTGTAATCTATAACTCGTTGTTATGGTGTTCTTGTGAGGATTGGACAAATAAGGTGTGTGGTCCTTTACGTCCGAGACAAACAGGCATATATGCTATAGGTTGTTTGTAAGAAAAGCTGTCTATAAAACTTTGTGTCACGTTTGTTAACTATGTGTATTTGTGAAGAAGCGGCAGCACACACAATAAACATTATGCATTACAAGGACGTGTTGTTTCAAGCTCATGCGTGGAAGAAAACAAACGTGATTTTTGTGACTAAAGCATGCCAGACAATGAGGAAATGCTATTTCAAACTAAGACTTGACGGAAATAAAAAAGTAATTTCTAACGAGTGATAATCCAATGTATAAAAGCCACTATGTCTGTCTCCATATTTTCAAAGTATCTCTTCCAAAACTAAAAGTCGCACAATGGCGCTAGGGGCCTAAAACGATATTTTTTGTTGTTTTTTTTTTTTTTTTTTACGGGCTGTTCTTTTATGAGTCTTTAGACAGTTAAAATAGATTTAAGAAATCAAAATGGACTCAAAATTGAAAACAAAAAAAAATACATTTTGTACATTCATCTTAGTTTGTTTTTCATTTTCAATCAGTTCATATGCGTATCACGTTGGTAGAGTTGCCAGCTTACAATATTATAGTTTCGTTTCTGATTTTAGCTGATGGCAGCCAAATACTTTGTTTATATTTAAAATTACACTTATATAATAATATATACGAAATCTGGACAAATGAAAATATCATATTTAAGCGTATTTTTACGCCGGGGCTAAGCTGGGCGCCCTTACCGCTGGTAAAAGAAAGATGTAATTTATTATATAGATGATACAACCAACGGGAAACACTATTTCAAATTTGAAGATGACAGAAAAAGTGCTATTTTAAATTTGGGCGGGGCGAAAAAAAGAAAAAAGAAAAAGAGAACGTACTATTTCAAACCGAGTCGTAAAAAGAAATGAGAAAAAAGTTATTTCAAACTAAGTCGTAAAGGAAAAAGTTCTATTTCAAACACATCGTGTAACGGAAACATAGAGTGTTATTTAAAACAGAAGTTTAACAGAGAAAAAAGTGCTATTTCAAAATAAGTAATGGCAAAAAAAAAAGAGAAAATGCTACTTAAAACTAGGTATTGAGAAAAAGTTATAAATGATATTTCAAACAGAAGCATGGCAGAAATGAAAAACTGAGGTTGTACAAAGAAGGAAGAATATTTTAAAATTAGGCATGACAAAAATAGAAAAAAAAATGCTTTTGAAACTGAAGCCTGTCAGAGTAAAGAAATTAGGCATGCCAGAAAAAGAAGAAAGTGATATTTTAAACAGTGGTTTAAGATAGAAAAAATGTTATTTTAAATAAGGCATTTAAAAAAACGCGCTATTAAAACCTGAGAATTGACAAAAAAATGCAATGTCGATATTATACATGGCAATAATAGCAAAAAGGCAGTTTTAGAGACTTTACAAACACAATGACATTAAAACTGGGAATGTGCAGAAAAAGAAAAATGTTATTTCAAAATTAGGCATGAGAGAAAAAGGCGATATTTAAAACTGAGGCTTGACAAAAAACAAAAAAAAGAAAGGAAAAAATGCTATTTCAAAATTAGGTACTTAACAAAAAATACTATTTCAAAATTAGATACTTAAAAAAATGCTATTTCAAAATTAGGTACTTCAAAAAAATGCCATTTCAAAATTAGGTACTCCAAAAAATTAGGTACTCCAAAAATGGTATTTCAACATTAGGTACTTAAAAAAATGCTATTTCTAAATTAGGCACTTAAAAAAATGATATTTCAAAATGAGGTACTTTAAATAAATGCTATTTCAAAATTAGGTACTTCCAAAAAATGCTATTTCAAAATTAGGTACTCCGAAAAATTGCTATTTCAAAACTAGGTACTTCAAAAAACGCTATTAATGCTCCAGAGAGAAAAATAAGAATGTTATTAAATACTAGGGCGGTAGAGGAGAAAAACATTTACAGGCAACATGAATTGGATCCAATAAATTGAAGACATTACCAAAGAATGTTGGCTCCATCGACCGTGCTAGAAAATGAATTAAACTGAAAGTATTGTACAGTTTTACAGCACCACAATTCACCCATGCAGAGAGTATTGTTACCACATTGCTGTATCTGAATTGCTGTATCTACCACTAGTCTCAAATCTAAAATCCTGCACCATCGGCCTAGCCGTCCCAATGTTACAGCCCCTGTTTTGCTGTACTTAAGAGCGGTGATACAGTCAAACGGTCTGTTTTAGAACGACTATAAAAATGGCCTATTTGGGGTTGAATATATTCGGGGCATAATAACAAGCTGCATGTAGCGCATAAAGCAATGCTCTTTGTGTAAACAAATAGAGCTTAGGCGTTCGGACAATGTTTATACATTGTAATTTCATATATAGATCTTAGCTGCAGCCAAATACCGTAACGGGTAGAAACGCTGACTGTCGCCTAGGTCGTTGAGTTTCAATATTGGCTTAAGATAGTGGCTCGTCTAGTCACACTGAATAGCTGTGATACAGTTAAACAGACTGTCTGTGGCTGACTATATTTACGTATGAGTGTAAGTGAAACCCACAAATTAATTTACATGTTGAAATTAAAAAGTGTCAGACCACCGAAAATTATGCTTTAAAATTCTTCACCACAGAGAAAAATATTATCCAAACTTTAAGTTACTGATACAGGGAAAGTAGTATTTACAATCTGACACGAACACACACACGCATATATATATATATATATATATATATATATATATATATATATATATATATATATATATATATATATATATATATATTATTTATATTATATTATATATATATAACTACTTCATTTACTCACATAAAATTAATATACGAAAGTATAGATTTACGCGTAAACTTTAAGTATTTACTTAAAAAGTGCTCAATACGTAGGTAGAGCTAGTTAGTAATTTATAAAATATATATGGCGATTAAGCTACACTGAATATTCGGCGTTTCATCCACGCTAGGATTCATCAGGCTTATGCGCGAATTCCGTGGTTGTTTATCGTTTTTATATGGCCCCTTTTCTATTGAGGATTTAGTTAGCCAATCAGCTTTCTAGTATCCACCGCGCCCCTTCCTATCAGCCAATAGGCATGCATTTTATCGGACAAAGGATTTGTTTTTAAACTAGGTTAGTATTTTTTTGTTAGTTTATATATAAATATATATATATGTGTACATACATATATGCACATATATATACATATATACATACATTCATATATGCGTGATCGTTTATGGATATTCATGTTTGTTTGATTTATTTGTTTATTTTCTATTGTTTTTGTTAGTTTTAAGACTATTTTGTATCGCTATCCTAGAGTAAATTTTATTTTGTGAACACAGTTAGTTTCTATTTTTCTTCTACAGTTTAATAAATGTTGGGGTTATTTAAAGTACAGGATAGCAAATTTTTCATGAAGGCATAATCTACATGGGTCGTCTAGATGCTTACACGTGGTAGCTTGTCTTATTATTTTTCATTCGACTACCGGCGAATGTCCGCTCTCTTTGATTTCCCAGTATTTATTCGCTAGTGTTGTTTTTATACGGTGTTTTTATTGTTGAATGTACTTTTGTGTATAGTATCGGGTTTTGAAATCTAAGGAAGTTATACCTACGTAATATTTCTTGCTATTCGGGTTTTCTTTCGCAAATATTGTTGCCTGATAAACTACGCTTTTAGTTTGACATTTATTTTGAACTGGGCAAAGTGTGCGGTGTCTATAGTTGCATGTATCTTGTTCGTTATTAGTATTTTTATTTATAGTATGGTTGTTGTTGTCCGGGGTTGGGTTATTATTATTATTATTATTATTATTATTATTATTATTATTATTATTATTATTATTATTATTATTTCTGCTAGTGTTAGTTTTATTTTTGTCATGGTGTTTACTTTTTTATTGTTTATTTTGTTGTTGTTTACATTGTTTTTGTTTAGTATTTTGTTATTATGTGCTTTAATTATCATCTCTAAATTTTCGCACCAACTGTAGGATAATTATAAGGTATTTTTTATTGAAGATGTTGTGTGAGGGGTTGGTTGCGGGAAAGTGTTTTTCAATAAGATCTAGAAATTTCTTGCCAAGTTTTGTTTTTAACATTTGATTGTATGGGGTCGTATACCAAATTATAGTTCTTTTTCTTCTATTTTTAATTTTATTATAGGTATTGGTGTGTTGTTGCTTATATTTGATATCGATATTTTTGTATCTACTAAAAGCAGACGTATTAGCTAACATAAAAATAACAAACATACTGGACGTCACGTTAAATTTAGATAAAAACACATATGAACCCTACTTAAAAGATAACGCTACTCCAATTTACGTAAACTCTAAGTCCAATCACCCACTATCAATTATAAAACACATTCCTAACTCGATCGTAAGTAGACTCAGTAATAACTCAAGCGATGAAAATGCATTTAACAGGTCAACCAATATCTACGAAACAGCCCTAAAAAATAGTGGATACAAAAATATCGATATCAAATATAAGCAACAAAACAGCAATAACTATAATAAAATTAAGAATAGAAGAAAAAGAACTATAATTTGGTATATTTGGAAATCAAAGAGAGCGGACATTCGCCGGTAGTCGAATGAAAAATAATAAGACAAGCTACCACGTGTAAGCATCTAGACGACCCATGTAGATTATGCCTTCATGAAAAATTTGCTATCCTGTACTTTAAATAACCCCAACATTTATTAAACTGTAGAAGAAAAATAGCAACTAACTGTGTTCACAAAATAAAATTTACTCTAGGATAGCGATACAAAATAGTCTTAAAACTAACAAAAACAATAGAAAATAAACAAATAAATCAAATAAACATGAATATCCATAAACGATCACACATATATGAATGTATGTATATATGTATATATATGTGCATATATGTATGTACACATATATATATATATTTATATATAAACTAACAAAAAAAATACTAACCTAGTTTAAAAACAAATCCTTTGTCCGATAAAATGCATGCCTATTGGCTGATAGGAAGGGGCACGGTGGATACTAGAAAGCTGATTGGCTAACTAAATCCTCAATAGAAAAGGGGCCATATAAAAACGATAAACAACCACGGAATTCGCGCATAAGCCCGATGAATCCTAGCGTGGATGAAACGCCGAATATTCAGTGTAGCTTAATCGCCATATATATTTTATAAATTACTCTCTCTCTCTCTCTCTATATATATATATATATATATATATATATATATGAATCATGAATATTTATGTTTTTATTCTTGCTTAAGTTGAATTATAAATAAGAACCGTGTGTTATGGAACATGTTTTAGTTTATACGCTTTTTGTATGGAAATATCTTTGATTAATATAGTTGAACGTAGAATAAACATCGCTTTAAAACAATATTATTATACAAAAACCCTCTTCACAAAAATAATGAACTTGAAACATTCTTTTCATATAAATATTTATTAATGGAATTTAATAAAAGACAGAAATGAACAAGGTAAACACTTACGGTCGAGACTAAAAGTTTGCTACGTTTATTGACTACCGATATCGAAAACTAAATATCTCTTCAAAATTAATTAATAATAATGTGACAAATATAATTTACTAGCATGGGTGCCCGGCGTTGCCCAGGTGTTTGGAGGAAGGTATTGAGCAATAGATACATTAATTATATATCAAAAAGTAGACTTTTATTACTCACCCCCATATATATATATATATATATATATATATATATATATATATATATATATATATATATATATATAATGCCTACTTTTTTAAAGTACTGTTGATATGGAATGCTAAATTCAAAATCTAAGGTTTTTTTAAACCAAAATAAGTTCAGAATTTTTTTTTGCAATAAACAAAGATTTCGTATTATTAGTCATCGGACTGCTGTTCTCATCTTGAGTGTGATATTCACAACGTTTCGGTCGATATAATCTCCGACCTTCCTCAGGTGTATCTTGTCGAACTCGGAAATGTTTCTGTCGAACTCGAGAATTTGGACCCATAGCGCAGTGGTTACAGTATGGGGAAAAATCAATTGTAAAAGTTGTATTCACCTGATGGTTGAAGGTTCAACCCTCAGCGTGGGCGACTGAAAAAAATATATTTGCGAAATATTTAGGATCTCTATCCAGTCAGGGCTGGCGGAACAAGAGCACGCGACCCCCATAAAGTAAACAAAGGGTTCCGCTCGAAACTCCATCCAAATTCCCGAGTTCGACAGAAATATTCCCGTGTTCAATAATAAGGTCAGAGGTTACATCGACCGAAATGTTGTGAAAATCACACTCAAAATGAGAACAGTAGTCCGATGGATAATAATACGAATTACCCGTCCTCATCTAAAAATTCAGAAATGTCAAACAAACATTTATTTATTAAAATTAAATTTGATATTTCGATTCATAACAGCATCTTCATCAGCAAATTCAAGTTTTTTTCTGTTTTGTTTTGTACGTACTATGATGGTTGATGGTAATGCTTGGTACGTTTTTTCTCCAGATGTTGGCGAAGTGTAATGTTCCATGTCTGATATAATAGAAAACGCCGGCCGAGCGTGAATTTGTTAAACAATAACAGTTTGCTGTTTATAAGCTCCGTTGATATGGAATGCAAACTTCAAAATGTATGGTTTAAAGACAAAAACAGCATATCAACAGTTATCGTTCTTAGTAAAAAATAATGTTAGTAAACGATTTCAATCAGTTATATAACGTCTTCATGATAAAAACAATAATTTACATAAATCTCAAATGATCGCAAATTTGATAGGCATATTTTTTCCTGTTATTCCCCTAGATGTTGAAAGTTTTATCCTCGGTGTATTACAAATTACTTAGGACCTCTATTCTGTCATGGCTGACTGTACCCCGCCCCAAATAGGAATACAACCCCTCCCCCCGAAAAAAAAAAAATCCAGAAAATATTTATAATGCATGTACTCACGCAACGAAAATGTTATATTCCAAAATTCACGTACATTGACAAAGTAATTTTTTAGTAAAGAAAGTCAAAATTTACGATTTTTAGCGATACAGAAAATGTTAACACAAAAACTCGGCAGTCGAATTGAGTTGTCCACCCTTAAAATTAAACATAAAAAACATGGCGGGTCTGCGGCTCTAGCATCGCTCGTCATAAAATCTAATGTTCTTGTTAAAATAAAACGTAATCAATTTCGATGAATTTTCTTCCGTACGTACACCATAAAGATGTGTATGCATTTTCGTATTTTGGGTTCTTATTGTGTCGATTTCTAAATAAGAACACAAAACTCATGAGTTTACAAGTTTTTGATATTTATGCGGAATACGGGCTGTGCTGAAATAATAAAGTTATTAAAATAAAATATGCATCAGTTGCGCTTGAAAGCCAAATTACAACTCAATATTACGAAAATATTTTTTCGGTTGCACGTGCACTCCCTGCTATTTTTGTTGAAAGAAAGTTGTTCTTATTTATTTAATTGGGGGGTATTTTTTCAGTGCACAGGCAACGCTAGACACCCACCCTTACGGCAGATGTTTTTGTTTTTGCATTTAAACAGGGTTAAAAGATTTAAAAATATTTTTTGTTTTGTACTTTGTATCATTTATTTGGCATTTATATCGGCGGTTAATTAAAAAAAAAAAACAAAGATTTTTATTTCGAGGGTAAATCACATTTTTTTTTAATATCAAAACTCCTTAGGTTTTTTTTCTTTTAATAAAACAATAAGTCATAAGAAATAATTTCACAAACATAAAAACATTTATTTTGGTTAAAAATACTACTTTGTTATTTTTAAATGAATTATTTTCAGTTTGTTTTATTTTTACGGACTGTAAAGTAGCACGGTCATTACAACAGACCGTAAATAGCAACTGTTCTGGATATAGGCAGCATTAAAGAAAAAGTGCTCAATATCTGGAGAATAGTTTCTTCTCTTCGTACACCTTCTGTCGAAATATTTGGCGGTGAACTTGTCACGTACTGCTTCATTTGTTGGCGATTACATTTTCGTTTATTTTTGTCCGTTTTTAAGTATGGTTACCGTATTATTTTTATGTTTACGGTTGTTGTGAGGGTATCGACGTTGTCCACTATGGCGTTGACATATAATATTGAAAAATTGCTCAATGTCCTTAGTATAGCAGGTGTGTCAAAACGGAACTACATGTGGACCTGGGCAATGCTGGGTTCCCTGCTAGTCTTCTATATAAAGGACAGTTGTCTGTGTGTGTGTTTGTATGTTCAGTTCAACCTTAAAGAAAAATAAACGACAGATTCCTACAAATTGATAATTTTTGATCAGTGTAACCTCTGTATGTATGTATGTATGTATGCCTAAATCTTTCGACAGAGGCGACGTATTTTCACGAGATCGATATCGTTTTGAAGATCAACCTCTTGGACGGCATAAATCGAATAAATGACCAAAAACATTAATTCCTTCACCCTCAGCTGGGCTGTTTTCTACAAGGAGGCGTAGATTTTTTACGATCCATTTTTGCAAGTTATCGTATCGGTTGAATTCATTTTGCCTAATATTAATGTTCCGAACTTCCGATCGCGTCAAAGAGTAGGGGTAAGACGTCAGATTTCCTTTCACTTTCTTTTCCGCCTTCGCGTCACAGGTTCGAGCCTGCCTGCCTACTACCACTTTTTTTTTTGTTTAACACACACCTCCAATCACCCGGGCAACGCCGAGCACCATGGCTAGTATTTAGTAAAGAAACGTGGTCATTTGTAGCACTTTATGTGATCAAGAATCAAGTTATGTATTCATGCGAACTCGGAAATTAATCATTATTTTTAATTTTTTTCAAATTGAAGGACGCTTACTCCGTATTTAATTTATCATTTCTTAACTATCGTCATTTCTCTACAAAGAAAAGTGGCAGAAAATTAGTCTTAGTCGTGCTTTGGAGGCATTTAAAATTTTATTAGGCGCGTTCAGTAGCGCTCTGAAGGCCTCCTAAATGTTATTATTTTTTTTTTTTATTTCTACTATAAAAATCGGAGTTTCTATTATTGGGGAGAGATTAGAAACTTAACACTATTTAACAACTTCTATTTAGTTTGTCTGATCCTGGGCAACGCTGAGTAGCCCTGCTAGTCCAGAATGAAATGCATGCATTCGGATGCACGTTTCCTGATGTAAATGCTATTTCAAACTAAAGCTTAATAGGACGAGTACCGGATAACGTTTCTCAAAGATGTACAAGGACGCACGAACAAAAAAAGGCAGAATCAGCAAATCATTTTAGCGCAGTAATTTGGTTTATAGGGAGGCGCCTTTTATTGCCAAACTGGCGCCTTTTCTCTTTGTATCTTCGCAAGCAAATTAATTTTGCTGAAACTGTCAATTGTTTCGATTAGTTCCTTCTCTTGGAACATCTGAATCAATGAAATGTAAAAATAAAAGTAATAGGACTATACGGTATTGCCCAACATTTTACTTTCTGTAAATTACGTACGTTACAGAAAAAATGAAATTAAACCATCTTCTTTGTATTGTAATTTTAAGTACCTAAGTTCACTTTAGGACATACTTGTGGTAAAATTTAGTATGCATTATGTGGGGTTTGAACCTACAAGCTTTGTATTTAATTACAATCGTACACGACCCGACATGAGGACATGGTTGTTTCAAGTTCGAATCCTACTCGTTCCACAAAATCACTTTTACTTTAGGATGTAGTTAGTTGGTTGTGTTTTTACGGCATATCAACCTTTTTCAGGTTATTTAATGCCGAATCCAGTGAGTTTGAAGAAAAAAAATTTAATCGAATATATATATATATATATATATATATATATATATATATATATATATATATATATTGTCAAATCAGTTTCTATTTAACCCATAGTTGGGACCCTAACAGGTACTACCACTCCGGGTCAGAGAGGACCTGGGAGCAATGGAAATTAAAGGGTGGCTCTACACTTCCCAAAGCCAATAAGCTAGGGACTCACCATCAGATAAAGATCATATCCAGGACCGTTTAGGATGTTGCCAACCTTTACATAGTCTATCCCGTAAGTACACAGTGTCTTTCTTGAAATAATTCTGACTAGAAAAATATCAGAGAAAACCAATGCCAATAATATAATATTGTGATATCACCGAACATTTGGTATATCATTTAATGCTCAACTCCGTTTTACTATTTCACATTAATGCACTAAGTTTTCAATGTTTAAAGTTTGAACTAATGTAGTATTTGTACCGTCGTCGTGAGACCATTTTCCGAAGCACTTACTCCGTTTTAAAGAGATAATTTACATTTGCTATGGCATTATCCTTCAAAGCACTATCTCTTTTTTTTCGCCGACTGGTTTATATATTAGGTTGTTGCATAAGTTTTCGACGTATTTCTTATAAAGGAAATCTAAGAATTTTAACAGCAAAAGTAAGTTCGTGTGGAACCCAAGCTCCAAGTTTTTTTGTGAATCCCATTGATTGAAGGTGGCGTGAAATTGTCGCAAAATCATCTTTTCACCAAATTCTTTATATGTACGATGGCCATCTTATTTCAAAGGAACCATGCGTTGGTCTTCTTCTATCTTGATTGGTCTTCCGGAACGAGGAGCGTCGTTGAGGTCCAAATTACAGTGTTTGAATCTGGTAAACAAATCTCGAACAGTTCTCTCATCTATAGCGTTTTCTCCATATACGGCACAAATATCCTTGGTCATTTCACTCGCTTTTTGACCTCGATTAAAGTCGAAAAGAAGGAGTCGAAAATGTGATTTTTTTATCTACTTAATAATGTATTTGACGGTTCAGAAAAAAAACGAGAAAAAAAATTATATGAGCAAAAAGCGATTACCATTATCTTGTAGAACAGAATACGCGTTTTCTAATGATATGTAACACTTTGCCAAATATCATAAATATTTTAGAACAATCTTTTAATGAAACGGTAGGAACTTATGCAACAACCTGTTAGTAACTTTTTTGTTGTCCTGATATTACCCTCCTAGAAATTACCTTGTCTTTTTATATGTGTGTAATGTTAAACACGTTTGCATATGTGTTAACACGTAGATACCCAAAACGTTGTAGCCTCCGTCGTAAAAGGAAACCAAGGTAAAGAATAACTCGACTCACTTTTTTGCGTTAGAAACAACGGCATTTAATTCTGGTTGCTTTCATGAATAAAACGTGATCTTCGCTCTTGCGCACACATTCTTCTTATATATATTTTTCTTTTTTTCTTTGCCGTGACGTCACTTCGCAATCGGCTCGGTATTTGAATACATCACCCATAAGCGCGTTCAAACTCTGTCATAGGGAGAAGAGAGTGTTTTATAGAATATGTTCCGCTGTTATAATACCAGATTATTTCATTTTTTTGTGTACTGGTAGTGCAGTATATGTTCTGTTGTCACAGGACCATCCTCCCAAGCTTTACTTTATCCTTTGAGAGTAATGTATTACTTGTTCTCTAGTTATAAGACTGTTTACCCTGCCATTACCTTCTCCTTTAAAAGATAATGTAATAGCTGTTTCGTTTTCATGATATCGCCCTCACCATCATTACCTTCATCTTTGGAGAAGGCGTGTAGTCTATGCCTGCATAATTATACTAGTGTACTTAATATATAGTTTCTCTGCGATACTCTCTTTTGTTGCGATATGTCTCCAGGAATTGAAAGTTGTTTTTCCATAACATCAACATACACGCAAATCTCACACGTCTTTTATTTTTCTGTACTTCCATTCGTTTTCCTTTATTCCCGCTTTGCGGTGACTAATGGGATCCATTCCTATGTAAACTGACATTGGCCGCCATGTTGTTTCTCGCCGATCCCCCATGCTCCCTTTCGGAACATCCTTCGCAGCGAGACATTTGATTTGTGGACACGCGCACGCACCGCACGTCAGATGGATTTTCTCCCTTCAGTTCCGGACGTTTCTTCTCACCTTGATATCCCTCGAGGGGTGTTTTCCACGACGATTGAACGATCGTTTACAACGTAGGAAACGCACGGAACGGGATAGCGCATGAAAAATAGTTGCGTCGAAAACAGATCAGTAGAAGAAAAAAAAAATCAACACCGGATAAAGTAAAACGAATGAAGATAGATTTCGGATGGGAAAGGTTAAATATGTTTTATAGAATGAAAAAGGAAAGGAGAAAAGACTCACATGCGTATATTAGCGCAGGAAAACACAAGAAGTAATATATATTCAACTAATTAACAATCATAGAAAAATGGGTTCTTATATCTTTCTCCCCCTCTCTCTACACACACGCAAATATATATATATATATATATATATATATATATATATATATATATATATATATGAGAAATAGATAAAACTAATGGAGCACAGTGGAAGTGATGGTCAATATATGCATAAAACAATGTAAGATATCCTTGCCGATTGCGATTAATGGATAGAGCTACTATCAAGGCGATCATTTTTGGTTCGTTCCTAGTCCCAGGGTGGATGCTAGTCTTACCACACTAAAGAACTGTAATATAGCGAAACTACACACACACACACACACACACACCCACACACACACACACACACACACACACACATATATATATAAGACGAAAAAAATAAGCGATTTGAATTAAAGTTACAATAGAACTGTTTTTACATTATCATATGGTTAAGGACGAAAAATGTGAAAGGAAATAAGGGGCGGGAACTCTTAAGGCCATGTGATTTCAATACTAAATGCTTCTCATTAGAAAAGGAGAACGTCAGACTTATGCAAAAGAGCGGGAAGATTAGATAACACCGAATTAATATTCATTTTAGGTTAGAAATGGAAAAGTTAGGAGGGATGTAATGAAATGAGAGGAAAGCAGAAACATTACAAAAAACAAAGAAACAGTTTCAAAGACGAAAAAGAAGGTGTGCTGTGTAGGACGGGGATTGGACAGAGAATATTTAATAAGAGAGAAAGATGTAGATGATAAATAATAAGGAAAATATTAAAAAATAAGGGAATAAAAATGGAGAATTAAACAGGGAATAAAAATAGAGAAATGAATGATAAAATAATAATATAAAAACATGAAAGAAAAAAAAAAAGAAATAAAGACAGCGAAAATAAAAATAAAAAAATAAAACCAGAAGTACAGAATCACTTTCTAAAAAAAAAAAAAAATGGGCGTACAAATTCTGATTTTACCAACTCTGATTACTGGAGGCTGAATTCAAAGACAAAGCAATACTCAAAATTGTGGATAGCCGTAAATAATTCAATAAAGGCAAAGTTACTGAAGAATTTTTTTTTCTTTTAATATTTTCCATTTTTTTTTTTTTAGTAAATAATCCGAGGAAGACGTGAAGTTGTGAATTTATTCCAGAATCTTGCTTAAAGTCCATGTGAGGTTTGAAAAGCTGTCAAGTTAACTGTATCTCCTTCTTTATATATAGAAAACCCCTACTGCTCAGTACATACCCTACTTTCTTCCAATACGGAAACCATACCAGAATATCTAATTAAAAAAAAAGAATGTAATCTTGACTCTCCTTTCAATATCCTTTTTTTCTTCTGAGGTAGTCTTATTGTTGTGGTGGCACTCACTCATTTATATATGTGGATAATATTACACATAAATAATAAGACTCGGTTAGTCTGAGTGTGTGTTTACCAGAAGCCACTGAAGGCTGAACCGAGAGCAGATATGTTCTCCAGCCAAGACTCTCTTACCTGACAACCATTATGTAAATATACTGTAAATATACTTTTCCTAATACACTTCTTATTGATCTACCTTTGTTTGTATTGCCTTATACGTTATTTGGTGCAACCTGCAAACATAACACTTATTGAATATGGATTCCACTGAAAGATGTATGCACATATGTAACCAATAATGTTTGTATAATAAATAGACTATATAATACATGTACATATATTCAGTAATTGTGTGTGTGCGTGTGCGTGTGCGTGTATGTGTGTGCGTGTGTGTGTATGTGTGTGTGTTGGGACGATTAATGGAAATAAGAATCGGTAATTGGAAAAAATTGGAAATTTCATGGGCGTCAGAATTGGTAACGAAATCTAAAAAGTTCGGAGTTCCGTTCGGGTTTCAACTTTGGTCCATCTATCCGGACTGTCAAGAGTAGTATGGACCTCATCTCAAGACCTGCTGGAAATTCATTTTCTTGTAATTCTGTGTTCAAACCATTCGTTTTTCCCTATGTTGTTTGCTCAATGGAGGCATTGGAAGAGGTTTGATGTTCCTTGTAATCTCATTCAACACATTGTATCGGGCATGCCTGGATCTTGGAGCGATTCCTGCACTGGTGCTGTTTGTGTTTCGGTTGACTTCCCTACGAATTTCTCGAATATCTCGATCTAAAAGGTTTCTCTTGATGCCTTTATTTTTCTGGATTTGGTGTTCGGGATGAATGTAGCCGTGGGTTTTGGATCCCATTCCAGCTCCGTAGTTAAATATTTGATGGACAATCCTTCTGCGAGTCCAGCAACTATCCTAGATGTTCCCAAATCTCAATAACCTGTACATCAAAATTCAAATCTGTAGACTGAAAATTAACATGGTTTCGTATTTCGTTTCATGCTTAGTGATTTCCGTTCCATATTTAGCAAACCGAGTCCACTTCCGGCGTTTTAACTCTGAGTGCTGAATTTCAACTTAACCGTGCATATATCTAAATCCAGCTGTTTCTTCTTTATTGTCTTTTTTCTCTTGCTTTCGATTCTCAGGAATGCCCCCCCCAAAAAAAAAACTTACAAAATGGCGGACTCATGTTCAGGAAATACATAACCAAACACGTGGTCATTACAGACATAAAAGCTAGGTAAAGGGTAATTTAATGGAAAATTAAAATATCTATATATCTATATATCTATATATCTATAAAAGTGAAAATGTCCGTGTGTGTGTGTGTGTATCTGTGTACATCTCCCTACCTAATAACTCTGTCAATTTCCGGTCTAGAAACTCGAGATTGGACATAAGGGGTATTGAGTTTTTTTAAAAATCTTTTACATCAGTTTTCGGCCAGAAAACTTGGCTGTTAATGGGTAAAAGGTCAACGATTTGATCTTGTAGAACTCTACCAAAATCCTCCGCCAATTTTGGGTCTAAACACTTGAAATTTTAAATGTAGGTTGCTTTGACATGGATCAAACTTTTCATTTGCTCTGAGCCCCAAAAATGTTAAGGGGTCTAAATTGGGGTCAAAGTTAAAAAATTGACCTCTGCCATCTCTACCAAATTACTCAGCCAATTTCTGGTCTAAACATTTTAAATTTTACGTAAAGGGCATTCAGAGACAGGGCAAGCTTTTTAATCAGTTTGGGTCGAAAATTTGAGCTCTTAAGCGGTCAAAGTTAAAACGATTTTACCTATGTTGTGTCTAGCAAACTACTTAGCCAATTTTGGGTCTAAACATTTGAAATTTATACACATATAACAGGTAGGAACATAAGACCCGAGCAAAGCTAAGCTGAACTGCTAGTCTCATATAAAGATGAAGTGTTAGCACCACGTGAGGAACCCCTTAATTTCAAAGAACGTCGAGTGAAGTAAAATGAAAAAAAAATAGTGTGTTCTTATGGTTAACAAGAGATATAAGAAAGGTGTTCTATTACTTGTGCAAGAGTACATTTTTATAGAAACTCTACATTATTCGTATCATCCATCGATACTTTCGATTTCGAGGAATACTGGACACTCTGTACGCAGAAGTAAAGGTACTGGTTTCATTTATTTCCAGTATTTACGTGAAACCGAAGGTACTGATAGTTGGTCATGATCTTTTGTCAATATCTACGCAGACAATACAATTGTACGTAGCAGCAGGCCGGGTAGCACTGATAAACAATTTGCCGCTGTTGGTCTGTAGTATCTTGTTCAATGGAATGAAAAATATGTTTGTAATTTTAAAAATAAATATTTTAATACCAGTCTCTTTTTCTTCAATTACAAACGCCCGTTTCTGCTTGTTTTTGCCAGTTGAAATCGATGCCTCTTTCCCTGAGAAACTGTCTCGCTTTTAAAGACTAATTTTACACGCCAGACCCAAAGTGAAAATCCCACACTCACTCTATTTCTAGGACTACTGGAAAAATAGTTGTCTCATTCTATCGCTTCAGAATATTCCTAATCCCAAATGCAATCATCTACCTATTTAAGAGTCAGATATATCCAAATTGGAATTCAATTGTCAAATGTTGAAGCTGTATTCTTTGGGCACTCTTTCGTTTTTTGACAAAATTCAGGATGTACTTCAAAATTTAGTGACGATCATCTGCTCTATTCCGTACAAGTCCCTTCTGCAGAAGAGACGGAGCTAGTCTCTCTCTGCTCTATCGTTATTTCCATGGAACGTGCTTGCCTGAGCTCAAATCTCTGGTTTCTTTTCGTAAGATATTCACAGCAAAAACTCGTCTTCCTGCCAAAACAAATAACAAGTCCTTTTTATTTAAGAGTGCTTTGCGCCAGGCGGAGTTTCCACAATCAGAATTATTTTATTAAAAGGTTTTCCCGCAGGTAAAACTGGATCGCTTTAATAATAACAATAATAATTTCTAACAACACTACTGTATATATATATATATATATATATATATATATATATATATATATATATATATATATATATATTTACATGGGGGTCACCACTTATCAAGGCCCAAAGGCTACTCAGGGATAAGGGTTATTGCGTGTACAGTAATCAATGAGATAGTATTGTAGTAATCATTATTATTGGAGATTTGATAGAGTGTCTTACTTAAGGGGGCGGTTTGTCAGGAGTTTGTTTATGTTGGATTTGAAGACATCCAAGTTGTAGTCAGGTGGGAAACAGGTAAACGGCAGAGAATTCCACTGGCGTGCAGTTCTAAGAAAGAAGCTTTGCTCATGGAATCTACGTTTGGATTTAGGCACAGATAAAGAGTGGGGAAAATTATTGACAGTAGTTTCAGCCAGACGTGTGTTTCTCGTGAAAGATTGTTACAAAAGGGGAGCTGCAAGCAAGATACTGTCAAACCTAGAAACTCGACACTTAAACATTGAAAGGGAAATGTAAGCCATCGGTTTTGGCTTGGAGAGATAAGCATCCACACAGATCATAAGCAATTATAATTTATATCACTAAAGAACTTATCGCAAGCACCTCCAAGACTTGTGAGAATTCTATTAAAAGTGGAAGGATATAATTTCATAGTGAAATATACCCCAGGAAAAACATTATCATCATCAGTATCACCTAAATCTAGTAAGCACATTGAAGAGATTGACCTCAATGTCCACAGTATGATAACTTACTTTAGTTTTCCACCAGCCAGAATAGAGAACATTAGAGTTGAGAAATTGCAAGACCCATTATTAAAAAAACTTGTAAGTATGGTAATGTCTGGCTGGCCTATCAATCGAGTTTACTGTCCAAGCTATTTCTTACCGTTTTGGAACTTTAGAGATAGGATTGGTATTTTGCTTAAGAGCAACAAAATCATAATACCAGCCCACAAAGAGGTATATTGGAAGAACTCCATGCATCAAATCAAGGAATTGAGAAAACCAGACAAAGAGCTCATTCAGCTACATACTGGGTAGGAATGAATAAACATATTGAAGATATAATGCTTAATTGTCACAGCAGCCAAAGTATGAGGCAAGTATGCCTTCAGAATCGATGAACCAGCATGGAACTCTTACTTAACCTTGGCAATATATCAGCAGATTTATTCTCAATGGCGGGGAAGGAATATCTGCTTGTATATTCAAAGTTCATTCATATGATGCCTCCACTCCACCTCATCATCAGCCGTCATCAAAAACATAAAGGCAATATTTGAAGAATGAGGTGTACTGGAAGTTTTATACTTGGACAATGTTCCACAGTCCACGACCAAAGAATTTAAAGTCTTTTCCAGATTGTACAGCTTCCTGCACAAGAAATTGTCTCCACATTACACAAAATCTAACAGATTTGCCAAGAGGATGGCTGGAATATGCAAAAACATACTGATGAAGGCAAAAGAAAGACAGTTATCTAGTAATGATGGCATACAAAGCAACACCAATGTCTTCAAACATCAACTCTTCAGCAGAATTACTTAAGGGCTAACAAATGCAAACACCACTTGTATCCAAGCAGCAACTTAGCAATGTGCAAACAAAAGCAGCATTAATGCAGGACAAAGAGATCAAAGAACTGTAATGACAAACAGCATAACAGATAATATTTACCTCTACATGTAAGGCAGAAAGTTTATGTCCAGCATGAAAGTAATAGAAGTCCAGAATCATTCAGCATTCTGCTACAGCACCCAGATCATGAGTCTTAAAGTGGTAACATCCACTGAAGGAATAGGCAATCTATCAGGCCAGCTAGAAAAAATTTGATACCTGAAGGTAGATCTGACATACCACACACATCTAGAGAAATTGTATTACAAAGGGAACTGCACATCAAAAATATTCCAACACCAAACACACTTTAGAACAGGTCATCACTAGACATTAGTCAGAGGTGGAGATCTGAAAACAGTGGATCTTTTAGAACTATCTCAAAGCTAAGAAAATACCAAAGATATATAAAGGCCCCCGAGAGACTAGATCTATATAGTTCCCCCCCCACACACATATATATATATATATATATATATATATATATATTGTCGTACAGAACGACAATACGAGTATACATTTTGCGCATTAAGTTTGAGCCAGCCACAGGTACAAAGTGGCTTAGGTGATGAATGAGGCGCAACTTCGTGTCGCACACACTTCAGATATCACCATTCTCTATGTGCTTAACATGCAGATTCAGGAAGGCGTCATGCAGCAGGTTGCGGTACACCAATACGTGGAGTACCGCCTTGTCACCAACTCACCAGTCGAGTTTATTCTAGAATGCATTTCTCCCAGTGAATTAAACATGCCCCCAGATACCTATCATTTCTTCGATTCGGCATAGTACAGCACCTAGTCTTCCGAAAATGTCACCCATCTGATACTGACCAGGCTCATCGTTGCTTAACTTCGGTGATCTTGTGGAAATATATGTGCAAACGTGATTGTACCGTGTATACACATTATATATATATATATATATATATATATATATATGCATAATGTTTTCAAGTAAGATCTTTGACTTACTTGTTGTTTCATCAAATACTTCTGCATGCAAAATCCGATCCCGCATTTTGCAAATTCCTACTCTCTGATGAGGAGGAATGTATTTCTTCAAAACTCCACGGATTAAGGACTATCCATTTATCTAGTGTTTCCTTTTAAGATTAAATATGTTTTTAACTCATTTCAAAGTGTTTTTTAACATATTTTATTAACTGTTTGCTCATATTATACGCTCTATTTCCTATTTGGTTTTATCGAGCTTTTACATCTGGCTGAGATAATTTTATGAATATTAATTCTTTAATATTTATAATATACTTTAATTTTACCATCTTGGATCATTTTGGTAAATTTAATTGTAATTTTTATAAATAAATATATATATATATATATATATATATATATATATATATATATATATTACTAAACTCAAGCGGTAAAGATTAAGTTTACAAGCCAAAAGCTTCTGTTTACATGAAGTACATATAAGTGTTACCATTTATATAGTAATACTAATCAAATAAAAAAAGCTCAATACAATCGAGATAGGAAATTGAGCTTGTTATAGAAGAACATAAATTTAACCTTTAAATTATATTTAACATGAATATATTGGTCGAGATGATACCCAAATAAGATATATTAAAATTACCTTTAATTTTAATATATCTTATTAGAGGTGGGTGAGGGCACTCGGCTTCGCGTGCAATCAGCTAAAATCGAAACCGAAAATGTTGCATTCAAAGCGGGTGACCTTACAACTGTACCAATATAACACGCGTATGAATTGATTAATAATAAAAAAATAAACTAAGATTAATGTACAAAATATATAAGGATTTTTTTTCGTGTTGACCCATTATTGACCCTTTAAAATATCTTTTTTACCCATCTAAAGACCCATCAAAGAACGGTTCGTAAAAAGTTCAGTCATTTCAATCCACCAGTGCCGCTCTGCGACTTTTTCTATCAGGGGAGATAGAGTTTGAACATATGGAGACAGACAGACATACAGATAGAAAGACATATAGCCCTTTATATATTAGAGTTGAGTATCCTGTCGAACAATAAATTACTGTAAAATATAATTTACAGTTTTTGATTTGTAATCCCCTCCTCTCTCTCTCTCTCTCTCTCTCTCTCTCTCTCTATATATATATATATATATATATATATATATACATATATGTATATGCATGTATATATATATATATATATATATATATATATATATATATATATATAATGGCAGTACTTATCACTTCCTGCGCCGATAATTGCGTAAGCATGTCACATTAGTGTGTTTAGCTAAAAATAAACCTTATTTATAAAATATATAACACTGTTAATATACATATATATATATATGTGTATATATACGTAAATAAATATATATATAAATATATATATACATATATATATATACATTATAATAAAAAATGCGAGAATGTAAAGTAAGATAGTTAAGATAAAGATGGAAAAGTAAAGGACTCGTTGTTAAAACATGGAAAATAAAAGGACAAGATATTCTATTAAAAATATAATAAATTTATAACTTAAAATATTGCAGCATTAAGAATTCATTAGGTCATTTAAAATATATATATATATATATATATATATATATATATATATATATATATATATATATATACATATATATATAGGGTTACCCATCCAAAAAACAAAAGCTAAATGGAGGCCATCTAGAACATATGCTGTAGAACGAAGAAAAAAAGGCCAAATACCCTAGTGTTTTGATGTGATGTTTTGAATATGATAAACTCGTTATGATCTAGTTATGATCAAAGTTTCATTTCATTCGGACAAAATACTAAGAAACGCTACCTTATTAGAGTTGGGGCCGTTCTCTTTGGGTCACCCTGTATATATATATATATATATATATATATATATATATATATATATATATATCATCGTCGTCGTCCTGATCATTGAGTAATGAAGAATTTTGGAATGTTCCTTCATGTGTATTGTGTGTACGTATATATATATATATGCATGTGTATGTATATGCGTATATGTGTGCTTCTACGTGTGTATGTTTGCATGTGTGTGCACATGCATATGTATGTTGGCATATATCTGTATGGATGCATGTGTTTATTTCTATTTGTGTGTGGGGTGGAGAGGGCTCCCGTAAGCCGTGATGAAGGCAACCCCTCTAGGAGAAGCAAATCTCTGATTTAAAAAAAAACATAAAGCGGGAGACCAGCATCCGCATTAAGCTGGTCAGAGTCTGACTTGTTGCTGGCTATCTTGCTCTTGTTTGTTGCTGGATGTCAACATTTTGAACCGAGAGAGATATCTAGCTGTCGTACAAAGCTAAAACTCTGTAACATCATCTTTGTATAGATACTCCCTCGGGCATTGTCTATAAAAAAATAAATAAAAGGAGTCCTGTGGCGATAAAAAAAAAGCTGTGACGTGTGTAGGCCTGAAATGTTGGATGCATGTAACAATTGATCTGCCATCATTATATGTATCTATGTATATATGTATGTATATGTGTATGTATATTTATATAGGTACATGTGTGTATATGTATTTACATCTATGTGTATACGTATGTATGTATATGTGTATGTATATTTATATATTGTTTTTTTAAAAACAACAACGACAACAACAACAACAAATTCCAGCCATTTAAAACGCTGTTCTGTTCATTTGGATTTTTCGTCTGAGTCTATGTATATTTAGTTTGTTTTGGATTTTTTTGTCAAACTCATTGAATTGTATCCATCACCTTCATCCTGATCATTGAGGATATATGACTTTTGGAACGCTCCTTCATGTGTATTTTACATGTATGTGCATGTGTACGTGTGTCTATTCATATGTAAGTACATGCTTATAATCTGTGCCTCTATGTGTGTATGTTTACATGTGTGTGTACATGCATATGTATGTTTGCGCGCATTCTGTGTGTATGCATGTATGTGTGCATGCATGTGTTTATTTCCATGTGTATGTGGGGTGGAGAGGGCTCCCGTATGCCGTGGTGAAGACAACCCCTCTAGGAGAAGGAAATCACTGATTTAAAAAACCATGAAACGGGAGACCAGTGCCCGCATTAAGCTGGTCTGCAGTTTAACTTGTTGCTGACTGTCTTGCTCTTGCTTATTGCTGGACCTCAACATTTTGAACCGAGAGAGATATTTAGCTGACATACAAAGCTAAATCTCTGTAACATCATCTTTGTATAGATACTCTCTCAGGCATTTGTCTATAAAATAGTCCTGTAGCAATGGAAAAGTTGTGACGCGTGTAGGCTTGAAATGCTGGAAGCATGTAATAATTGATCTGCCATCATTATATGTATCCGTGTGTATGTGCGTATATGTGCAGTATGTTTATATATGTACTTGTGTATGTATATGTATATATATATATATCTATGTGTATATGTATGTATATATGTATATATGTTTGGGTGTGTTTGTATGTATATATGTATATATATATATGTTTGTTTGTGTATGCATGTATATGTATGTGTATCTATGCATATGTGTATGTTTGTGTATAAATGCATAGCTATGTATGTATATGTATTTAAATGTATGTGTATGTATATGTGCATATATGTTTACGTATTTGTATGTGTATATGTATGTATATGTGTGTTTGTATATATGCGTATGTATTTGAGTATGTGTGCATGTGTGTGTATATGTATTATGTATTGTGCATGTATGTATATATGTATATATGTGTATATGTTTATGAATATATGAGTGTGTGTATGTGTGTGTATGCGTACACATATATATATGTATAGATAGCAATGACCGTCTTCAGTGTCATGTCTGCTTGAGTGTGTGAATTCGCCGGTACCACCAAAAAAAATAATAAAAATAAATAAATAAATAAAAATCATGTTAGGGCTCATGGACTTTAAGTATCTGAAGGAGTGGCACTCGTCTGACAAGACATTGCACTAATCATATTTATATATGTACATGTGCGTATATGCATTTATATCTATGTGTATATGTGTGTATATGTGTATGTGTGTATATATGTTTGTGTGTGCATGTATATTCATTTATATATGTTTGTATGCATGTATGTGTATATATGCATATATGTGTTTATGTGTATGTATGCACATATGTATGTGTGTATGTGTATGTATGCATATGTATGTGCATATGTGCATGTATATGTGTATGTGTATATGTGCATGTATGTGTGTTTGAATACATATATATGTATGTGTATGTATATGTAGTTAAGTGTATGGATATATATGTGCACATGTGTACGTATATGTATGTGTACGTGTAAGTATATGTGTGTATGTATTTGTATATGTGTGTGTGTATATGTGGATGTATATATATGTATATGTGTATGTATGCATGTGGGTATGTATATGTATGTATCTGTATGTATATGGGTATATATATGAGCGCATTTTTATAGATATGTATGTATGCGTGTATATATTTATATGTATGTATGTCAATGACCGTCTTGTGTATGTTTCGTGTGTATGTATGTATATGTATGTGTGCGTATTATGTGTTGTGTATGCATGTATGCATGTATATATATTAAAATGTATGTATGTATATATATTAAAAAAAAGTAAGCGTCTTTAATTTATGTCGGTTGGACTGTTTACATTTTGACTATCCGTCGCTGAGTTTATTTGTGAAAAATTGTGTGAATTTGTTTATATCATCGTCAGTTACCATTCGAAATGTGTTTGTCTCAACAAAACTTTTTATTTAAAAAAAAAAAGTAAGCGTCTTTAATTTATGTCGGTTGGACTGTTTACATTTTGACTATCCGTCGCTGAGTTTATTTGTGAAAAAATGTGTGAATTTGTTTATATCATCGTAAATTACTATTCCAAAAGTGTTTGTCTCAACCAAACTTTTTATTAAAAAAAAACCAAAGCGGGAGACCAGTACCCGCATTAAGCTGGTCTGCAGTTTGACTTGTTGCTGGCTATCTTGCTCTTGCTTGTTGCTGGATGTCAACATTTTGAACCGAGAGAGAGATTTAGCTGTCGTACAAAGCTAAAACTCTGTAACATCATCTTTGTATGGATACTCCCTCAAGCATTTGTCTATTATAAAATGAAAAAAAGAAAAAAAGTCATGTGGCGATAAAAAGCTGTGACGTGTGTACGCCTGTAATGCTGGATGCATGTAACAATTATTCTGCCATCATTATATGTATCTATGTATGTATATGTGTATGTATATTTATATATGTATGTGTGTGTATATTTATATATGTACATGTGAGTTTATATGTATTTATATCTATGTGTATATGTATGTATATGTGTCTATGTGTATATATGTTTGTGTGTGTACATATATACATTTATAAATGTTTGCATGCATATATGTGTGTATATGCATGTATGTATGCAGATGTGTATGTTTATGTATGTGTATGTGTGCATGTATGTGTGTATGTGTATGAATGCATATATATGGATGTGTATGTATATGTAGGTAAGTGTATGTATATATATGTGCATATGTGTACGTATAATTATGTGTAAGTATATGTGTGTATGTATTTGTATATGTGGATGTATATGTATGTATATGTGTATGTATTAATGTGGGTATGTATATGTATGTTTTTGTATTATGCATTGTGTATGTATATGGGTATATATGAGCGTATGCTTATAGACATGTATGTATGTATGCATGTATATATTTATATGTATGTATACCAATGACCATCTTGTTTATGTGTGCATGCGTGTGTATGTATATGTATGTGTGCGTATTGTGTATTGTGTATTGTGTATGTACGCATGTATATATGTGTGTGATATGTGTACATATGTATGTGTGTGTGCGTGTATATGTATGTATGTATACCAATGACCGTCTTTAGTGTCATGTCTGATTGAGCATGTGAATTCGCTGGCAGGACTATATGTCATTTTTCGGGCTCATGAACTTTCAGTGTCTGAGGGAGTGGCACTCCTCTGACAAGAAGTTGCAATCATCATGCGTGTGTGATATGTATGTGTGTATGTGTGTGTATGTGTACATATGTATGTGTGCGTGCGTGTATATATATATATATATATGTGTGTGTATGTATACCAATGACCGTCTTCAGTGTCATGTCTGGCTGAGCATGTGAATTCGCCGGCAGGACTAAATGTCATTTTCGGGCTCATGAACTTTCAGTGTCTGAGGGAGTGGCACTCGTCTGACAAGACGTTGAAATCATCATATATATATATATATATGAAACGCAATGTTCATAAGATATTAGTAATATTTCTTAATAACACCCATGAATTACCCTCACGATACACTGTGTGCCCTCTTTCCATTACGATCTTCTAAATCCGTCCAAGGTCTCCGAATTGTTTCTTAATAGCGAGGCTATCATTTTGGCAGGAACAGATCTTAGAGGAATCAACTCTGAACTTTGCAAGGATAAATGCCTGGCATATCTGAATTACGCCATATTTGTCTACCTAATCGTCACTTTGAAGGCAGCCTGAACGATCGCAAGTACTTTTCTCTATTAAAGCACCGTAAGCCATTAATACTTCCTGAGCGCCTCTTGCACGGGTGATTTAGGACCGTATCCGAAGGTCGCTAAAGATTATATCAGCTGAAAAAAAATAAAGAAATACGATATATAAACTGCTCGTTTGTCTTTTGTTTTGTTTTTTAATCGAGTTTTTATGAACTTTGACATTTTTGGCATCTCTCTTTTTGAATACAAACCTGGTTTTATTTTTTAAGAAACGAGGGGGCCGAGAACTTGATTTGTTATCACAACTGAACATAACTTTAAATTCTCAATCCGTGTAACGAAATATCAATTCCCGGAATATATTTCCAAGAGTTTCAGGTCTATGGAATACATTGCCTGAGAACTGATTCCCTTCAGACTACGATTTCGTCGTTTTTCTAATCTGATGTCAACAGATACTTTAAAATGACTTGTTTTTCCAGTTGTTTAATAGGATCCTTTCAGTTGAATCCTAGAATACTGAGGTAAAAATAATATTGCAACTCTTGAAACCTTTGACTCGCAGTAAATATCAATTCCCACACTGATGATTTCATAATCATGAAACATTAGTTGCTCCAAGTACTAAAATACATATTACTATTTATTTAAAACACACACACACACACAATATATATATATATATATATATATATATATATATATATATATATATATATATATATACGCACGTACACATAAATGCGTGTAAGGTCCGTAGGCAATGTGACTATGAAAAGAAAAGAATAAAAAAACGTCGTACATTTGCATAAATAATATATATTATTAAAAAATCATGGAGAATAATTTATATATATATATATATATATGTGTGTGTGTGTGTGTGTGTGTGTGTGTGTGTGTATGCCTTCATAAAAACATTGCTATTGTTAGAGAATGGATCAAGAGAGAGAGAGAGAGAGAGGTGTAAATTAGATTGAGATACGTAGACCGGAAGTCAAGATCAGCCGATCGGATTGTGTGTGAGTCACGTGATCAGGTTAGCTGAATCATTGAGATTTGGTTTTGATTTAGAAGAGGACAGACGGCCTCACCGTTTTCCCCTTCCCTTCACTGTGGGGGGCGGACGCTGAGGTGTGTAGAACAGAACAACACAAGCCAGAGATTCACTTTCCATCTTCTGCGAGACACCTGGAAAGTGAAATAAACGATAAAACCAATCCCTTGTCTTGGAGTGATTGAATCTTCATTCAAAGCAGGTACCAGGTCTCCCCTCCAAGACGATATGATTCTAGATGGACTAACATCTAAGAAGCAGAAGATATGTCTTAAAATATATGTACCACACACACACACATACACACACAACGGCATATGAACAAGTAGACAGAACAACTAGACGATCACAAACAATCCCCTTTAATATACAACATATATAGATTTTAGTATCCGTTGACCAGTTCGCATCGACGATGCGATATCGAACCTGAGTTGTGAAAAATACAACGTGGGTGTAGGCCCTGAAAATGGAATGGAGATTTCGTGTCAAGAACAAAAAAAAAAAGACAAGAAAAACACATAAAACGCAATGAAATGTTTGGAGAAAAAAAGAAAAAAGAAAGAACAGTAGAAAAAAATTCAATACACACGTACACACGCAGAACCTTTTTACGAATAAAGAAAAGAAATACATACAAATACACAGATGTAAAACTTTATATATAGAAAATAGTTAAGAAAAAAATGTGTATCGTTTGAAATAAGCTCGTTATGAACAGAAGAAAAATATCACTTAACGTAAAAATTAGAAGGAAAAAATACGTTATTCTGTTTAAAACAATGGACCGATGAGAGAGAGGCAGTAAGAAAATGTAACAGGAGCACGCACAAATTAAATTGTTTTGAATTATGTCATTCAGGATTGAAATATTTACACCGTTGCAGAAGTTTATAGAGGAAATGGGCATCGATTCTTTTGAACTGGTTTAAAAAAAAAAGAAAAGAAAAAAGAATTGATGCTCTTTTTCAGGTCAGAAGCAATGGACGGTTTCTGTAAATCGTGAACATTGTTTCTACAGTTTTAACGGCATTTTTGAACAATTTTCTTAATGACTGAAGAAGGTTGTTTTATGTAATTACTTAGAAGTTAATGTTCATTGTTAGAAAAAATGTCTATTGATGATTTTATATTGGATTATATAATGTATAATTGTTGTTTTCCAGGAGTCTGCAAAATATTAATTAAAAAAATAAGAAAGAAAAAAAATCAGAAGATTAGATTAAGATAAACTGGTCGGCCTAGTCAAATTAGAATTTCAAAGAGGGGGCAGGATTAAATTTACGTAGGCGGTTAACTTTTTTTTTTTTTTGAAGATTCACAGGACCCTGCAAGGGGGATTTTTTAAATAGGTTTTTCGATTATGAAAAATGCTATTCTCGCCATCTTTATGTAGCTTGATAAAGCTGACCGGTGTTACGGTTGAAAGATCATATTCTTCGCATACAATAAAGATGGGAGTACTGCAGCCCTATGGGCTTAAAAGACTTGTTGTAGCTGCAACGAGGGTTCGCGATAGAATGCACCCACATAGATTAAGCTTGCAGGTAGGGCAGCTTGTGAGCTTTGGCTGATTAAAAATGCCCAATCTTTGGAGTAACAGAACTTCCAATACAATAGCGGACGTGTAGTGTTGACGTGACCTCTATGTAGTGAATCTGAAATAGGAGAAATAAAAAAAGATAGAACAGATGCCGAAGATACGTAAGAACTTTAGAAGTAAAATGTTCCCCTATTGTGAATTAAAGGTTTAGAGAATAACGCCTGTATAAAAGAAGTCAGAAATCTGTCGGATGAGATGTCGTCCAAATTTTTTTTGAGATAAGGCGGGAGGCGCCTTGATATTGGAATTGGCATGGGATGGCTAACGTGGCAGTTGTTAACGAACATGAGGTTACTTTACCCACATCCCTGAATGATGCCATATGGGCCGTGAAAAAGGGTCCGGTCGAATAAATTATTTAAGACGGGAGACATAGAAAACATATGTCTGCGCCGTATATTTATTGTAAAAAAAATGAAAATATATTGAAAACGCATCTGGCTCGCAGGTGTGAAGAATAAGGTGAGAATAGGGCGTATAGGAAAAATGTATGTCATACATTTTGAAAATAGGGGTGAAAGGAGTGTAATGTTTTGACCCTTTAGGCTGTGATCATAGCGTAGCATCTGTTAACTGTGGCAGGCGGGGTCAAGGGTCAAAACATTATTATTATTGTTATTGCATTATTATATGATTTGAGCGACGGATGGTCGCTGGATCAGTTATTATGATTAGAAGAATAAGCAATTAAATTATGGAAGAAATGATTGACGTGTGAATCGCAAAAGGAATGTGAAAATAGAAAATATATGTAAACATTATTTTGGTGTTTTGAATAAACAAATAACTAGTTGTGGACATTAGGTTGGTCTGAGACACGTAATTAGGTGACGTAAGAGAACACGTGATGTAGTTAGTTTTGGAAAGATTCAGAGAGTTGAGAATTAACCACCAAAGCGGACAGACGTCTAGACAGAGATGCTCACACAGCTAGGAGCGGGCTGTAAGAATAGAAAATGTAGACGCACTGCAGATCCTGTGAAAACCATTTGAGAACTGTAATAAATCTATATTATAACAATATAAAGAGTTGTTTTATGGTTTCACAAATAAGAACAGATGTCTCAATTGGATGGTGCTGATCGCTTCATGGTTCGTCACGTAACAGCGGGAAGATACAGAAGAACTCTTCAAGAAAAAAAAGGTGTGAAGCATACATTCTTCTTCTTACATATGAACTGTAAAAATATCCCGTGTGATAAGTCTTATACAACATGACTCAGTCTACACGTCAATATCATATCACTCTGGCTAAACAACATACATACGATTTATACGTTTATTATATGTCTGTTAAAAGAACAATATCTTACAACCACTAGATAACAGATGACACGTTTTAATATATCATTTCCTCAAATATAAATCAATATACAACACTACCCTATACTTGAAAGAACCTCCAAATCTATTAAACTGTAGGAGACAAATAGCGAACAACTGTGTTCACAGGATAAAATTTACTCTAGGATAGAGATACAAAATAATTTTAAAACTAACAAAACAATAGAAAATAAACAAATAAATAAATAAACATGCATATAGATAGACTATCACACACATATATGTAAGTATATATATGTATATATATACACACATATGTATATATATATATAAACTAACATTAAAAAAATATTTAAAAAATCTAGATTTAAAACACGTCAAGACACTAGATATCTAAGCTAAATAGTACACACAAAGGAACGGGTAAACTGGCAGTCAAATGGACCTTTGTCCTGTAAGTGCCTGCTCATTGGCTGATTAGGAAGGACGCGGTGAATACTAGAAAGCTGATTAGCTAACTAAAAATTCAATAGAAGGTGCGTATATAAAAACGCGAGACAACCACAAAATTCTCGCATAAGACTGAGGAATCCTAGAGTGGATGAAACGCGGAATATTCAGTGTAGCTTAATCACCATATATATTTTATAACTTACTATATATATATATATATATATATATATATATATATATATATATATATATATATATACTATAATTTAGGTATTTAAAATTTGTGATTTGAAAAAGTTAAATTTCAAATGTAGAAGTTTTATTGTACGCAAGACAAAGAACACACCATAGTAAAATATATTTCCTTAACCCATGAGTTTTCAATACTTATACATCTCCTCAGAGGAAAAATATTAGCAAATATTATAGAAGGTTTGCACCTAATTTGCTAAAGGTAATAAACATAGAAAATTAAATTAAATGTTTTTAAAGTTTTTAAATCATTCTATCTACATATAATAAGGGAAATTGAATATTGATGCCGTATATATATATATATATATATATATATATATATATATATATATATATATATATATATATAGGGAGATAAATAGATATATTTATAGTAATAGTTAATCGTGACTAGAGCTATGACAACAGCATATTCTTTTCATTGTTTTGACTCTCGAGTGTATATCCGTTGATATCATATGCTTTTATATACAGTGATGTGGTTCCCCGTTGATTAACACTGTCTAACTCGGGAGTCAAAACAATGAAAAGAATATGCTGTTGTCATAGCCCTAATCATGACACGTATGAATGACATTTTGGGGGAATAAAAACCTGTTTCATAGTCACACACCCGATGGGGTAATTACACCGGCCGACATTTTAATAAGACATTGTATCATCGTCACAGATGAAAACACTTTTAAATTCTCGACCAGTTGCTGGATACTCACCTCCCGTGTAAGAGATTCGGGTTTCGAATCCTGGTTCAGTAGTGTTGATGAATCTAAATGAGAGTGTAACTCGAGTTTTGGTCTTGCGGTTTTTTTTTTTTTACATTTTCACCCCAAACAAGGCACATTGCCACTTTGGTGTAGGGGGCTACTATCAGGGGAAACATCTACTGGGGTACTATGTAGGGATTAGGGCAGCGAGATGTTGGTTCACGTTGCACTTGAACTTATGCATGTCAGTACAGTTGGGGAAGCAGTGACCTGGAATGGAATTCCAAAGTCTAGCAGTTCTGGGGAAGAAACTACTGGAGTAGAAAGATCTTTTACATCTAGGGATCTCTACAGTGTGGGGTGGGATTTTGCAGCTTGTCGGGTCTGTCGAGGGTGTTCACGTCGTGGGGGCACAAGTGCTTGCAGTTCTTCAGAGGATTCACCATTATAATACTTGTAGAACAGGCAGAGGGATGCAACGTTTCGACGATGGGACAGAGGCTGAAGTTTAGATGCCAGTTTAGGGCCTATCAGATTTGCGACTCTCTTTTGAACCCTGTCAAGGAGCGAGAGACTAGTAGCCGATGCACCGGCTCAAATATGACAGCAATACTCCATACATGGGCGAATAGTGGCCTTATAGAGGTACAGGATACTTTCGGGTGTTAGAAGTTTTCTAGCACGGTAGAGAGAGCCCACCTTCCTTGCAGCGGCCCTGGCAATGCCCTCGATGTAATTGTTCCAACTCATGTTTCCTGCGAACGTTAGGCCAAGGAGCTTGAGAGACGTACTCTCAGATAAAGAGTCGTTGGCCATTGCTATAGGTGGTAGAGAAGGTTTCTTGTAATTATTGAATGAAACCACCCTCCTCCTTTCATGACTTTTGTGAGCTACGACGTTATTTGATTGGTGAAATTATTATATCATTTGTCACATTCTAGGCATTCTAATATAATGCGTTCGCTAGTTTAGCTTAATGCATGACATTGTCCTAGCGAGTGTAAAAAAAAAAAATACTCAGGATAGCCACACCCATTTTTTGAGGCGAAACAAGTCCATTCCATAATCGGATTTCGCCGCGGTTTTCTTATCATTGATAATTAATAGACTTATTTGTGTGCAGCGCAGTTGTTCATGGGATATGGTACTCGCCTCCCATGCACGTTATTCGGGTTTCGAATCCTATGTTCGAATGTGTTCAACTGATGAGTTAAAATGAGGACGTAGTTTGAGTCTTGGACAACCGGTTTGTTGGCTTTAGTGGCTCGTGTGAGCTGCGATGTTGTTTAACTTTGGAAATATATAATGTCTTACACTCTGAAAATTCTAATATATCTCTTCTCTACAATTTTATAAATGCAACTTTGTGTGTGAGGTCGATCCCTATAGACTCAGAAACGGCTGAATAGATTTTCTTTAAAATTTACAGAATTTTAGTGGGTGATCTTAGTCAAGTTCTGTCTCAGAATACCCTCGGTAATTACCGATAATCGAAACCGTTATTTTAATTCATCTATCATCGGTAAAGCCATTTTATTCATGTCGTCGCTTAGCAACAATGATAGACAAACGGGTCGTGAAAATTCTACTGAGGGTAAGTTGATAGCGTTTAGTTGTTGTTTTTTACATGAGGTGGTCTGTAGGTTCAAACTCCGCACGAAATCTATTAATAATTTTTTCATTAACTGCAAAGAATTTTATAAGACTTGAATATTTATTTGTTTGTATTTTTTTTTTGCATGACTGTGTCTGTCGATTCAAACCCCGCACGTAAATTTCTTAATATGTGTTTTTTTTTCGTTAACCGGAAACAAGTTTACATAACATAATTTTATAACAGAAACAGTAGATTCTCTTGAGTGCCATGTAAAATAACATATATTTTGAACCAAGTTGCTGCATGGAGGCATGGGAAGCTTTCTCGCGGGCGATTTCACGAAATTCGATGATAATAAAATATAGGCGCTTGAAATATTTGTTGATCATCATTCAATCCCGAGCAACGCGGTTTAATATGTTTAAAACAAAGATCCAAACTCATTTTCTTTTTATAGACAGATATCTGAATTAAATTAGGAGTTTACCGAGTTGGAAGTTGGGTATAAGTCGAGAATGTAACTGCCCGGGTGAACAGTAAAAAGTCGAAACTCAAAGAAAGTAGGCGTGTTTTTTGGGTCCCCCGACAAAAGGAGGGTGGACCTATACATTCACTCGTGTCCTTTCGTCCGTTCGCTTGTCCGCACTTTTCTCAATAACTACGCCTTGGAATGTTTTGAAATTTTGCACAAACATTAAACATGACATGAGTAAAAAAAAGTAACACAACGGATTTTCCGGGAAAACTCTGGTTGAGCCTAGAGATGCGTTTCGGGTTAAAATGGCTAAAATTGACACTTTTGTGCTTATTAAAAAAATTGATGCCTTGGATTTTTATAAAACTTTCTGAAAAGTTGTAACTAGTTTCTATATAATTTTGTTTGTCTATACTTCGCGATAATTCTTTAGGGTGCCCCAGGGGATTTTTTAGGGATAATAAAAACATTCCATTTTTGGGACTATTTCACCATATTTGTGAAATTTTCTGTGCATGTCCATTTAGCAGTTTTGCATGGTGCTGAACTCAAATTTAAATTTATTAAGGCCTTGGGGGTTTGGGGGTTAAATGGTGGGGGCAAATGATTGACTTTATCATTTCTTTTTTTCGCATGGTGCAGAATTCAATGTTAAGGCCTAAAACTGCACTGTTTGTTCATTTTCACTAGGATTTGAGTCCCCTGGGGACTTTTGGCGCAAAATGGGGGGAGCAAATGCTGAACTTAGTCATTTTTCATGCTTCGTTCACTGTGCACTCACGGGGGACCATGCATGTTGCACTTGTTTACTTCATTTCTCCTGCAGGAGGTTAGATTAGTGGAGTTTTGAAAAGCTAGCGCACTAAAGAAAATACAGGGTGGTCGCTAGAAACGCGGGAAATTTTTCAAACAACGATATCTTTTTACAAAGAATAATTTTTACAAAGTTTTTCAAAGATAAATATTATATCATAGATACTCAAAATGTCGTTCATGCACTTCAGTGCAGCATCTTCACTTAGAAATCCAAGCTCGTGTAGGGTTTTGAAGGGTAACTTGTGGGATATCATTCCAAGCTCTTGACAAGCACGTTTTCAAGTCATTAATAGAGTGAATGTCAAGTCGACAGTTCTGCGTTTCAAAGTTGCAACAAAATTATCAAACTGATGCTTTGTACCCGTTGAAAAGAAAAACCTTCGGTAACACGGCCAGACATTTTGTCCACTCCCAAGTCGGATTTTCACTTTTGAAAAGAATTATCACCTGCCTTTGAAAATCTGAAAGCTGTTTCCTGATGTGGGTATCAAAATCTAAGTCGAAGAATAAATAAGATGTAATGAAATCAATATGCAGATTGCACACCCATTCAACAACAACAACAACAACAACAACAACAACAACAACAACAACAACAACAACAACAACAACAACAACAACAACAACAACAACAACAACAACAACAACAACAACAACAACAACAACAACAACAACAACAACAACAACAACAACAACAACAACAACAACAGCAACAGCAACAACAACAACAACAACAACAACAACAACAACAACAACAACAACAACAACAAAAAAAAAAAAAAAAAAAAAAAAAAAAAAAAAAAAAAGAATAAAAAATAGCAATCACGCATTTTATTCATGATCTAGACTGACCTTCAAATTTCCCGCTTTTCTAGCGACCACCCTGTACCTTTTACCTTTAGGAATAGTGTACCTTTCATTCCTATAATTTTAAAATGTTTTATTGGAAAATAAGTTTAAATAGAGATGTCCAAAGCAACATTAGACTCAGGCAAATGTAAATCACTGGAACGTTTTAACAGCATGTCTTGATAAGTTGCCCATGTAGAAGTCTAGATCTCTATCGATATGTAAGCGGGACGATACTAGTAACGCCACCTATCCCATAGCTACGACGAATCATAATTTACCCAACGACATTACCGCGAAAGTAAATATAATCATACAGGCTAGATCTTAAACTCGCCTCGGCGATTTCACTATAAGCTGCCCCGAACCACGACGACGAGCGGTCCTAATACGAATAAATATCATTGGCTTTATATAAGTCAAAATAAGTGTACGTGTCATGCGATTGGGGATTTTATATGGACAGGAGATTCCGTTTCGCTGTGTTTTTAAATCATCGAATCATTGGTCTCGTCTGTTCTCGTGATCGCTTCATTTATTTCTTCGTTTTCCGGGCGGTGGTGTTCGCTTTTTATATTTCTTTTTCCGCGACAAATTCGGATCGCATCTCGCTTGGCAACGTAAGACGCCGGGAGTGATGTATTTCAAGTGAAAACAACACACACATACACACACACACACACACACACACACACACACACACACACACACACACACACACACACACACACACACTAATCGTACCTTGTATACTAACAAACGGATTTATGCCCGGTTCATTGGAGAGCTCTACAAATGTTTATCTGCGGACAACGTCCAACAAACTACAATACTTCCGTTTCTCCAATGACCATCTCTATCTATTTACCTATCTATTTACCTATCTATCTATGTCAATCTATCTATTTCATTATCCCCTTAACTTGTAAAATCACGGCTATACATTGGCTACAACATAACGATGAGAAGAACATTTTCTCAATAATAATAATTAATACGATTCTGCATGAATTAAAATATATTTAAGCGTAGTTAAGCAATCGTCAATGCTAACCGGCGTTTCTCGAGGGAAAAGTGTCAAACATCTATTATATAAACCTCACCTGTCTGTTTAATTGTATGTATGTATGTATTTTCTAAACAGCCGGGTAATGCCAGACACCCACGCTAGTCTATAATGTAAATCTCACCTGTCTGTTTAAATGTATGTATGTATGTATGTATGTATGTATGTATGTATGTATGATTAAAACTTTCGACAGAGGCGACGAATTTTCATGAAATGTGTACCATTTTTAAGCACGACCATTCGGACGACAAATATCGAAAAATGACTAAAAACATTCATTCCTTAACCCTAAACTAGGCACTTTTTTTTACAGAAGGAAGCGTTTTTCGCAGATATTTTCGAAAGTCATCGCCTCTTTTCAATTGTCTAGCCTTAATTTAAACATACGTTGCTTTTGGTTGGGCGCCACAGCAAACACGTCATTTTTTTACGTTCTTTTCGTCCTTTATTGGCACGGGTTTGAGCCTGCCTGCTTACTACAACTTTTTTTATGTTCAACAAATACCTCCAAAGACCCGGGCAACACCTGACACCAAAGGTAGTATCTATGTAATTAAAAAACTCTGTGGACCTTGCGGGCGATTCCATCTTTTAAAAGGTGTATGTCTGTTGAATTTATCACTTCTATTATATAAAAATCACTTTGTGTGTGTGTGTGTGTGTGTGTGTGTGAGAGTTCGTTCCTCATAGGTTCCGAAACGACTGAGCTTATCTTTTGCAAATTTCACAAAAACCTCATCTATATTCCTGGCGGTGTTCTTGAATATGTTTTACGCAGAAAAGCATCCGATCAGTTTCAAAAATAGAAAAAATCCGATCTTAAAAATAGTCTTCCTTCTCTTATAGATAAAAAATGAACATTTGCAGGGACATATTTTACGTTACACCGCAGTGTAAGCCGTGTCTGCAAGGGCAGATCATGATGTTATAATCATTAGATCACCATGGACTGCTGTCTCGACATTAAATAGTAAATTTTTAATTTCAACTGTAGTTCTCGCAGATAACGTTGATCGAGTGGTTCGTTCCTCGCTAATAGAGTTTAAAATGGCTTCGTGGTCAGGTTCGAATCTCCCAACCGACGGTAATTGTGACTCCATGCACTGATGATTCCCGAAATGGTTGAACACTAGTGTCTTTAGATATCTAATAATTACACACACACACACACACACACACACACACACACACACACACACACACACACACACACATATATATATATAATTATTCCTATAATAATTTGCTTTTATCAGATATCTACAGACACTAGTGTTCCACCATTTCGAAAATCATCAGTGCAAGGCATTACAATTACAGGCGGTTGGGAGATTCGAACCCGACCACGAAGCCATCGTACATTTAATAAGAATAAATGTTTAATTTCAACTGTATCTCTCGCGGTTGACGGGAACTGAATGATTCAGATCCTTGCTAATGAAGCCAGAAATGACTTCTGCTGCCGGGGTTCGAATCTCTCGACTACACTGATAATTCCCAAAAGGATGAAACACTAGTGTCTGTACGTATTTAATAATTATTATAGTAAATAATAATGGCAGTCCCTTTTAGAAGCTTGTTCCTTATTGTTGAGCACTTTCAGTTGTAATAAAGTCAGACAACTTAGTTCATACGCGCAGATCGTTATATAATGATTAGATCACTCTCTGACTGATGTTAAAAGCATTTAATAAGAATGAATGTTTAATTTCAACTGTATTTCTCGCGGTTGACTAATGAAGCCAGAAACGGCTGGCGTTAATCGTGACTCCCTGCGCTGATGATTCCCGAAACGATGAAAGACTAGTGTCTTTAGGTATTTAATAATAATAATAATAATAATAATAATAATAATAATATATATATATATATATATATATATATATATATATATATATATATATAATTACAGGAAAACTAAAGGCAATAAACAACCGCCAAGTTAAAAGAATACTAACACCTCATCACTGCGAGAGCTTAAGCACGCGAAGTCGTACCTCCCCCTACTCTCTCACCCTTACTTCTTTTCTTCACAGCACCTCCCTCCAAAACCCCTACTTCTCACATTCACAAAGTATACACTCTTCAAGAACGTAAAAATCTTATAAAAACTAATGTAATTTTGACTCCCGTTTCAATATCGATTCTTTTTTGGTCTGATGAAATGTTATCCCTGAACTGGAATTCCGCTAAAACATGTATGCACATATGTCGCCAATAATATTTATATAATAAACAAACCACACAAACAGACGGATATGCCCCCCAAACACACACACACACACACACACACACACACACACACACACACACACACACACATATATATATATATATATATATATATATATAAAGTAAAGCTGAATGTCTGTGTGTGCGTGTGTCTGGTCAAGAATAGGCTCCTATATGGTTAACTTTAAAAAAAAAACTGATTACATATAATGATAGAAGATGTATCGAGACACAGGAATGGGTATGTTTGATCTAGCAGAATGATGGTTCATTAAAATTGTGGGGTCTGCGTTCGCGCCTGGTCCACAAAGTATGGAAATAAAAAAATTGAAAATAAAAAAAAACGTTTACAAGTGTTTTTGATATAGATGTACATAAGAATATTTTGATAAGTATGTTTTAACTTAATTAGGGATGGTATGATAAAATTGTGGGGTCTGCGCCTGGCCTCCATAGAATGGAAATAGGCACAAACTTTAATAAAGACTTTTCATATCTATCTGCATAAGTATACTTTGATAATTATGCTTCAGTTTGAAGAAATATGGTATAATAAAATTATGGGGTGTTCGTTCGCACCTGACCTCCATAGAATAGAAATATGTCACAAAGTTTAACAAGGTTTTCTAATATAGATCCACAGAATATTGTTATAAGTGTTTCAGTGTGAACAGGTATAGTATAATAAATTATGGAGTTTATCTATTTTATTTTTACTTTAATCATATTTGCTTTGGTTTTTATACCCCTAAATTCAACCCAAATTTACAGCACTTCCTTTTCATAACCTATCATATTTTATAAATCAGAGTCCATTTTCTGTAGGCTGTTTTTGAACCCAGTCAACGACGGGATGTTTTGTTAGTATAATATAAAGCTGAACGCCTGTGTGTGTGTGTGTGTGTGTGTGTGTGTGTGTGTGTGTGTGCGTGTGTCTGGTCACGAATAGGCTCCTATATGGTTGACTATTTAAAAAAAAAACTGATTATATATAATGATAGAAGATGTATCGCGGATCAGGAATGGATATATTTGATCTGGCAGAACGGTGGTTCATAAAAATAGTGGGGTCTGCGTTCGCGCCTGGCCTCCAAAGTATGGAAATAAAAAATGAAAAACAAACAAAAGTTTACATGGGTTTTTGGTATAGATATCCATAAGTATTCTTTGATAAATATGTTTCAACTTAAATAGGGATGGTATAATAAAATTGTGGGGTCTGCGTTCGCGCCTGTACTCCATGGAAATATGGCACAAACTTTAACTAAGACTTTATATATCTATTTGCGTAAGTTTACTTTGATAATTATGTTTCAGTTTGAAGAAATATGGTATGATAAAATTATGGGGTGTTCGTTCGCGCCTGATCTCCATAGAATGTAAATATGTCACAAAGTTTAACAAGGTTTTTTAAAAGGGGTGAGGGTCCACAATAACACCTTAACGTTAATATTAATTCACGTTAACTTTTATTTTTTTGAGTTGAATCATATTTTGTCGAATAAATTCACCTCATAAATTCACTTTCCTATTAAAGTGAAAGCCAAAAAAAGTCGGAACTTTAGACAATTCTCGATACAAATTTTGCATAACCTTATTTTTTTCCTTCTCCAGTTGCACGTGACACTCTTTCGAAAATAGATAAATAGGAAAAAATAAGAACGTTGCTTGTTATCGTGTCAAAAATAGGAAAAATCCTGTTCACGTGATTACATGTCTTTTTAAATACATTTATATAACCTTTTTATTTTTATTTATATATCTGTCTAAGCTTTTTTGTCAGTTTACTAGAAGGACTTCAGTTGATTACAACCCTTTTCTGAGTGTTCTTTATAGTACAACCCTGAATCCGACGGCGCAATACTACACCGTTAAAATACTGTAAAACTATAACGAAGCTGTTCTGCTTGAAAAGAGCACAATTGTCTTCTTATTCATATCTATATCGATTTTTTGTTTTAAAAAAACTAAAGTAATTACGTGTTTACCATTTTGATATCCCATTTTGCCGTTTCGGATTATTTTATTAAAGTAAGTAAAGTTTCATTCTTTTTAAAAACTGTTTTTGTTTCTTTGTTTTTCGATATTTCGTCGTTATTATTTTGTAAAAGTGTTTAGTAGAAAAGCCAACAAATGACTACCTGAAAAAATAAATATACAAGAAATAAATGTTACCATTGTCAATAAAAGTTCAGTTTATGTTTTTTTTGTTTTAAAATAGTTTTTAATGCTCTTTACTTGACATAATTTCAGCGAACCGAAATTAAAATGAAATTTGAGGCGATAACTACTTAAATGAATTTTTATATAATCTACACATGCCATAATTGAATATTCCTCAAGCACAAAATAACGGAAAACATTAAAATATGTTTATAAATATTCCTTACGATGACGGAACTCTCTTAAATTGTTAAAACAGAATGCTCAGGTGCCCCTCCCTCAAATTGAAAACGGGGCTCTCCATTTAAAAGTCGCTGCATTTTGATTTTTTTAATCGGTTCTTGAATTAAAAAAAAAAAAAAAGAATTTTTACAAACTACTTAAAAATACAAACCAATGACATTTTCTACCATAAAAGTAATTTTTATTGACTATGGTAACATTTATTTCTTGTGTATTTATATTATTATATATATATAACATTTTCTCTTTGTAAGAAAACATCATTTTGTTAGTCACTTTTGGCTACGAATGGAAACAAAGTTGATGTAAAAAAATATATTTTCAAAAATTTATCTTTACTTTCATCGTATTTTACTTAGGGTAAAATGTTAGAGTATCAAAACCTATCTCTTTACAACCCCTCCTTTTCATAACCTATCACACTTTCATCAATCACAGTCCATTTTCTGTAGGCTGTTTATGAACCCAGTCAACGATGGCTACTTCTGCTAGTATATATATATATAAATATATATATATATAAATATATATACATATATATATATATATATATAATTTTACATCGCACTCTATATATTAGATAGAGACTAGTCAGTATAATTATAAATACGTAGCTTGCACGTATTAAAATATTATATTTAAGCGTGTCTTACGACCGGGCAAAGCCGGGTGGTTGGCTACTTTCTATTAAAACTTCTATATCTAACTTCCAGTTTTTCCGCCGTTAATCTCGCCCTTTCTCTCTGCGCAACCCATTCTTCTCTCGAGGCATATGCACGTAGTTTTAAAATTTACTGGAGAAATGAATTGGCGTAAGGTAAATCACGCCTTGGAAAATATAAGACGCAATTATCTTTCGATAGTACATTAAATGGCTGGAAACAGACCCTCTCTTGCCAGATTAAAGCTAGACACTTAAAACAACAAAAGAAATTATGTACCTTACGCCATGGTTGGTTTTACTCAAACATCATAAAAGCGATTTTAAAATAAACGCCTTGTTCTTTTATGCGTGGAAGCAGCGGAGTACACAGAGAGAGAGAGAGAGAGAGAGAGGGAGGGAGGGAGGGAGAGAAATAGATAGATAGATAGATAGAGAAAGAGAGAGAGCATGATGATTTATACTGCCAGTTTTAACACATGTTTACTCGGGACTAACTTCTACTGTATTTGTTCAAAATGATAAACGATAACACAAGTCAGATATAGTCTTAGTTCCGCTTTACTTGTGGTCATGTCTGTCAATCCTTACATAATTTATATTATTTTATTATTGGAATTGTTTGAGATGAGTAATTTGGTCTATTTATGTGTTATCATCATAGCTGCTGTTATTTACGACGTTTCGGCCAACTATTCTTCTGGCACAGTCGATAGAGGCGTTGAGTCACTACGGTTCCAGGTGAGATTTGGGTAATGATGGCGGTTTCAATCCAACCGAAATCCGGCCAGATGATTAGTTGGCAAAAACCGTAGTGAAACAACAACAATTACTATGACGACGGTCAGAGGAATACATGGCCGAAATGTCGTAAAAAGAACTATGAAGATGAGGATGACCGTCCGCATATAAATAAATAAATAAATAAATAAACTAACTTAACCTCTTTCACCTTGTCAGCTAACCACGTCGTACAGCACAAGTATAACAGTAACACAAAAACTTACTTCTTTGCAAGGTAGGTATTCTTTCCGTGTCTTTGATTACGCCCCAAAGTAGAGCTGTGCTTTTCCAAGCATGGCTTCTTAAAAAAAGGATATTACAATACTGAAAAGGGAAAATAAATATAATTCTGCTTGACTTTGGAATTGTCTCCCTGCTTTTTGTTTCATTGACTGTACTAACCCGCAGAAGATTAAATGTAATGAGACCCCGCAGTTCACTGCTGAACTCTCCACAATCCCCTGTTAGACAAGAGCCCAAATAGAAACCCGTTATGTTCCAAATAGCAATGTGTTCTGCTTTGGATGAAAAGAGACTCGTCTGAAATTTCCTAGCTAGTAAATAATATTCAGAATAGAGAAGAGTTTCATTAGATTTTCTTGTTGAATGTCATCTTAACAGATACTTCACAGTTTTTTGAATCTTAATAATTATAAAACTCTGTAAAGCGTCCAGGCTTGTTTGTTTGAAACTCGTATTATAATAAAATCGTATTTCTGTCATTTGTCTGTTTGTTTATAATTTATATGTACAAAAGGTATACTTTTTCCCAAATTATTTTTCGTACTTGAAATCTACTTTTATACACTTTTATTCCAGCATGATTTATACATACATGCATACATACATGATGATTGCAACGTCTCTTGTCACACGAGTGCCACTCCCTCAGACATTTAAAATCCATGAGCCCAAATGCCTGAGGGAGTATCTATACAAAGATGATGTTACAGAGTCTTAGCTTTGTACGACAGCTAAGTCTCTCTCTCGGTTCAAAATGTTGAGATCCAGCAACAAGCAAGAGCAAGATAGCCAGCAACAAGTTAAACTGCAGACCAGCTTAATGCGGGTAATGGTCTTCCGCTTTATGGTTTTTTAAATCAGAGATTTGCTTCTCCTAGAAAGGTTGCCTTCACCACGGCTTACGGGAGCCCTTTCCACCCCAAACATACATACATACATACATACATACATACATACATACATACATACATACATGATTGTTGAGCTGGATTAAATCCGACGATATGAAATAAAATGGAGGTGGAAGGACCTGGATACTCAACGTTTCGCCCGATTTATGCGGGCTTCTTCAAGAGGGATGGTCATTGACGAGAGAGTCGGAGGATTGGGGCTATATATAATGATGGGGGAGAGCAGCCCCAATCCTCCGACTCTCTCGTCAATGACCATCCCTCTTGAAGAAGCCCGCATAAATCGGGCGAAACGTTGAGTATCCAGGTCCTTCCACCTCCATTTTATTTCACATACATACATACATACATACATACATACATACATACATACATACACGCATATATATATATATATATATATATATATATATATATATATATATATATATGTGTGTGTGTGTGTGTGTGTTTGTGTGTGTATGTGTATGTATACAAACACGCGCGCACACACACACACACACACACACACATATATATATATAAAGGAGATTAGAACAATAGTCTAAAGAGCAAAGTGTATTTTAATGTAATAGTAAAATTACTAGTTTAATTAAAATACAGGGAAAGAAAAAGTGCTCGTTGTAATTTAGATATATAATAAGCTCGATAGGTAAATATCCTAGAGCTAATTTAATATTTAGTAATGTGATTGATAATTTTTAATATGATTTTGTTGTTGTTCCTTTTTATGAAACGGATTTTTAATTTAATTATAATTTGATTTTTAAATCATCAATCACATTACTATATATATATATATATATATATATATATATATATATATATATATGTATTAAATTACAATAGAAAATTACGAGCATGAAAAGTAATATGGTTAAGTTTAAAGGACTGTATGATTTTAAAAAAAAATCTTAATACTGCAATATTTTAAGTTATAAATTTATTATATTTTTTAAAGAATATCTTGTCCTTTTCTTTTCCCGTTTTTTACAACTAGTCCCTTACTTCTTCATCTTTAAGCCTAACCATATTATTTTTCAGGCTCGTTTTCTCAATTGTAATTCATGGTTTTTCCAGGCTTTCAGTAACTTCACTTATACTTTGTTTAATTTCAGACTTATTTTTGCCCCGATAAACATAACACACACATATATAATAACACTGTACGGCACTCGTCTGCTTTCAATAAAATCCCCTAAATCATCTCCGTTTCATTCTTTCATTCTCTGTTTCACTTGTTACTTTTCTTTTCGCGAGAGCGGTGAATTGATAGCAACAGTAGTCGCTGAAGCGACGTGGTTGCTATAGAAACCAGTAATAACAAGCGTCGCTCAAGTTCTTGCGTTTTATCACGATTTTGAACGGAAGTAAATTCATCATACCTTTTAATTTACTGAACGAAAATTGAAAAATAAAATTTCACAATATAGCTGAGAAAGTGATCTATACACTGTAATAATTGTTTGAAATTTGGTCTACAATTGAGTGAGCGGTGAAGTGTTTAAGCAGTTCTAAATGACTAAAACTGCCACTTAACCATATATTCAAGCACAACAATGTTTATACTATTTTTGCAAATTCACTATGACTACATAATCCCGACTGGTACATATCTTGAAAACGCAGCTGTTAAACCAGATATAGTGATTTGGGACAGAGCAAACAAAAAAGCGACCATAATAGAGGTCAGCATACCCAATGATACAGGGCTTAACAGAGCTGAGAGGGAAAAGATAACAAAGTATCAAGGACTTATATATGATATGAAACGAAATTGGAAACTAAATGACGTTTCAATTATACCAGTCATTATATGAGCAACTGGGCTTATGAAAAATAACTTTAAAAAGTACATAGCAAGCATACCCGGTGAACCAAGTGCAAGTGAAATACAAAAGATTGCACTGAAAGGGACGGCTAGAATCCTGAAAAGATATCTTGGTTGGACTCACTAAAATAGGGGTAAATGTCAGACATCTGGTTGGATGTCCCACCCCCTAGAAGAAAAATGACATTAAATAAAATCTATTATTTAATAATTAGTTCGATGTTATTAATTTTTTTTTGTAATAGAATCGTTTAAGCTGTTCTATTTAGCACTATTAATTAAAGTTTACTTAGGAAATTTATTTTTTAACTTGATTAATATTTAATTTAATTTATTTTCAATTATTAACAACGGACAACAGTTAGGTTAAAAACCGGAAGCAAGCTTATTTATTGCCGCTTTTTCAGGTTATTTCTTTTAGCTTTGAAAGTTATTTCTTTAAGCTATGAGAGTTACTTCGCGTTTGATTTTAATAGATCACATTGATGTGTTTTTTGCTCCCCTACATCAAACATGCGGTCATTTTTCGTAACAAGTTAGGATATTCGATATAGCTTTAATAGTATGTGGCTAAACCCTCCGCCCGGCATTAAGTTCTGAGCGGGAAACGCCGGGTATATACAGCTAGTTTTTAAATAAAATCCAAAGTAGAATAAATAGCTGTTTTCGTTTTGACCCATGTTTGACCGGGACATCAATTAAGCGCAATCAAATTCATGTTGATTTTTGGAAGAGAACAAAAATATATTTGACATTTCATTATAAATGCAAAATTAAAAGAATATCATAGTTATTCGTGATAACAAGGTTAGCATTTGCGAGAAACAATTAACTTTAAATATTATGATATAACAGCTTCGGATTCTTAGCGCCCTCTAGCGATTAATTTGGTTTAAATTAGATTATCTCCCTTGAAACGGAAAGGCGGTAAAACGATTGCGTATGCGCTACTGCATTTTATCTAATACGTAAATAATGAGTTTATTTGAAATAATTGTTTTTCTACGTTTTCCGTAATTATTTTTTCTTCGTGTAAGAATAAATAAAGGCAAATGCTTATTAAAATGGCAACCTTTGCCAAATGTGGACAATGCCTACCAGCAAGGTCACCAATGACGTCATCGGTCTCTTCCATTTCCGTTAATTTCTATTTTTCCTTTATTGTTATATTCCTTCTTAATTTAATACTGCAGTTTGAATTTGAAGAGCCGATCAAATGTTCTTTTTACTCTAAAACAATATATATCGCTCACTGTCCTCCTCTGTCTGTCTGCCCCTCTATCTCTCTCTCTCTCTCTCTCTCTCTCTCTCTGTGTAGGCCTAGCGTTTTGATATATACTTCTCTTCGCGATAGAGCAGCCCAGTTTCTATCCACACCCCTGCTTTAGAAGAACCGTCCGCCCGAACAGATACAAAATTAAAGGCGGGTAAAAGTATATTTGTCCACGTCTATGCTATCATTTATTATATAAAATAGAGTAGAATTTGGGGTTGTATTCAAAAGCAAGGTTAGGTAGCGTTACCCAGACCGATTAAGACCAAAATGTAAGTTAATTAATATATATATATATATATATATATATATATATATATATATATATATATATATATATATATATATATATATATATATACACTTTTTGGCTTAAAATTCCGTTTCTTCAAACTCCTGGAATGCTCAGCGGCAGGAAGGTCTCACTTCAGATTCCAACAGTAGTCAGCCATTATGATTGCGTTCCACCGACCCTCATACTTGGCCTCCGTCTCTTTTAGGTTCTGATGGATACTTATCCCCTGCTCGTCACTCATTGAACCAAGGTTCTCAGGAAACCAAACCATATATGGTAATAGGTAGTACATTTTGACGCTCATAATGTACCTATTTACTATGCACCCCACGGGACAGAGTTAGACACCAGGGTCGTTTTTTAACGTGGAGAAAAGGTACAAAAATAAAAATTGTCTACGTCGTGAAGGATTTCTCCTCCACCGAAAGAGAACAAGAAATAGAAGTGCAGCATCTGAAGAACAGATGGTATTTATTTGCTCCCCCACCGAGCAAATTAGGCACAAGGCCGATTTTTAAAGTGAGGAGTGAAGGGGAAATGGGGACCAACTCCCCGGGGAGTAGGGGAGCTGGATAGTGACAATTGGTATGAAGAGTTGCCCCTACATTGACCAAGGTCTTATATGTGGGCTTTCCCCCACATATGGTCTTTGCTTGCAGTATCTGCCGGAACAGATGGTATTTATTTGCTCCCCCACCAAGCAAATTAGGCACAAGGCCGATTTTTAATGTGAGGAGTGAAGGGAGGGGGAAGGGAAAAAGGGGACCAGCTCCCGAGAGGTGGGAAATGGGAGCTGGTTAATGGTCAGGCATGTTGGGTTGCCCCCACATCTGGTCTTTGCTAGTCATAGCTTGCAGTATCTGCCGGAACAGATGGTATTTATTTGCTCCCCCACTGAGCAAATTAGGCACAAGGCCGTTTTTAATGTGAGGTAAAAACCAGCTCCCCTAAAAGTAGGCAAAAAGGGGGCACTCTGGTTACCAAAAATAATAATTGTCCCAGTATAGAGGGTTTCCCCTCCATTGACTGGTACAAATTATCTTAAGTGCAGCATCTGCCGGAACAGATACTACACTTTGATCTTGACAACAGTAAGTAGTCAGCATCTTGTTGACAAGTTCTACGTAGATTCTGGCATTATTGTTCACAAGAAAGTTCTTCACTATAAAAACAAATGCCTTCCACGCTTTTGGTCCCACTTTGTTTGTTGAGTTTTTCAACTCTGGATCTTTGAAAATCTGAATGATCTGCAGACCATCAATGATGCCAGCTTTCAACTTCTTCATAGTCAATCGTGGAATATCCTGGAACAAGTATTTGAAAAAGTTATTATCCTTGTACCGAGCCTAGATGAACTGCTTGATTAAGCCGTGCTATATATGTAGCGGTGATTCTGCCTCTTTCAACAAAGTGGGTTGTGAATTACGTTTCTTTATTTGCAAGACACCAATTACTTTCCCATAGACCAGTCCTTCTTCGTCAATGCTAATCACTAATTTTTGGAAGATTTCGAGGGTTTATGACTTTATGAATATTTTTCCCCAACATAATCACTCAGAACAATATCAATATTCTCTCTCTCTCTTTCTTTCTTTCTCTCTCTCTCTCATTGTCTCTCTCTCTGTGTATATAATATATATATAATATTAATATTCGCTCTCCTTCTCTAGCTCTCTCTGTATATATATATATATATATATATATATATATATATATATATATATATATATATAGCTGTAATGATGAGCTGTGAAACAGCGGAACAGTACTATATGTAGATAACTATATATATATATATATATATATATAATAAAAAGCTGAAAGTCTGTGTGTGTCTGGTCACGAATAGGCCCCTATATGGTTGACTATTATAGAAAACTTATCACATAAAATGATAGAAGATGTATCGAGACACAGGAATGGGTTTTGTTTGATTCGGCATAATAATGATTCATTAAAATTGTGGGGTCTGCGTTCTCACCTGGTCCACAAAGTATGAAAATGAAAAATTTAAAAATTAAAAAAAAACGTTTACAAGTGTTTTTGATATAGATGTAAATAATAATATTTTGATAAGTATTTTTTAATTTAAATAGGGATGGTATAATAAAATTGAGGGGGTCTGCATTCGCGCCTAGTCTCTATAGAATGAAAATAGGCACAAACTTTAATAAAGACTTTTCATATCTATCTGCATAAGTATACTTTGATAATTATGTTTCAGTTTGAAAAAAATATGGTATAATACAATTATGGGGTGTTCGTTCGCGCCTGGCCTCCATAGAATGGAAATATATCACAAAGTTTAACAAGGTTTTTTAATATAGATCTACAGGTTATTGTGATAAGTATTTCAGCGTGAATAGGTATAGTATAATAAATTATGGGGTTTATCTATTTTATTTTTACTTTCATCATATTTTGCTTTAGTTTTGATACCCCCAAATTCGAAGCTACCTCTTTACAACCCTTCCTTTTCATAACCTATCATACTTTCATAAAAATAAAAATAAATTTAATAACATCTACGTAAATCGCGATACATCCAAATAGTCGGCGAGTTGGTCCAGTGGTAAGAGTTTAGGCTTCTTACCATGAGGCTCCGATTTCGAATCCTACTAGATTCAGCCACTCTGATGAGTCGTAGACGACGAAACACGTGTCAGAATATAATTATATTTAAAAAAGAATATATATATATATATATATATATATATAATGTAGCTCGAAGTTGGCATTTCATGCACGGTTGTTATTGCCCATAAAAAACATCTTTTCATTGTCAATGTACGGACTGTTTGAAAGAAAATTATCCCCATGTGTATCTATATATTATTATCTGAAAAGAACTTTATGTGTGTGTGTGTGTGTGTGCACACGCTTGAGTTCCTTCCCCATGGATTCAGAAACTGCTAAGTCAATTTTGAAAAAAAATTACACGAAGGTACTTGATGTGTCTACGGGTGTTCTTACTCAGGTTTTGTCTATATAAATATATGTTATTATTATTGTTATTATTGTTATTATTATTATAAAATGGCAAACGTTCTCTTGTTTACAACTTCCGGTTTGAAAAATTCTGCGCATGCGTAAGTTAATAAACCCAAAACCATGAAGGCGCTTTTGTAATCGACAATTTTTTCACGTTTAAAATATGCAAATATAATCAAAACTGTAAATCCATTTTGCTTTTTTTCTTACATCAACTTTTTACGAATTTTATTTGTATTTGGATTGCAAGTTTGATTCGTTCTCGAACAACAACAAAATAAATATGTTTACGATTTAATGTTTTTTTTTATATATATTTTTCTGTAATTGATCGTTTTAAGACATTAAAATTATTCAGCTCATCCTGCCGAGTCGCTTAAACCGTGTAAATAAAAATAAACCTACTTAACTATCGATACATTTAACTTTTTTTATAAATAGGACACAACAAAAAATCGTACAATAAGTAACTGTTACCAAAGACAATAAAGTGATTACTGGTTGGTTATGAAAAAACTAACAAATTAAAACCATTTACTGATAAATCCTTTTTTTAACTGTAACTGTAACCAAACGCAACAGCAGTTACTTTTCTTACGTATTTGCATTAGTTTTTTACGACTGAGTTTTTTCTTAATATTTTTTATTGCATTAGATTCTGTAATTGGCAGTTTAATGACGTTAAAATCACTTGCCAATTACTTTGAAAATTATGCGAACAATAGACATTTTAGCCTATTTAAAACAAGCAAAAGTTATAGACGTTGACATAAGAGTTTTATTGCACGCTGACTTTCGTTAAGAATGTCACTTCTTTGTTTACAAAGCCATTCAGCGGAAGTGACGTCAGATACATTTTAAGGTACTGATAACTTTTTTTTAAAGCAAATAGTTTTGGTAAATTTTTATTTGTTCTCTTACCTTAATATTTTCCTTGAAAATGACGACTTTTCCAGTTTTTCGGATATGCTGAAAACGAATATCGCATTTAAATTTCCGCAAATAAGTAGTTTTCCGGATATTAAGCAATTATGTCCATATGTCAAATGTAGTGGCCATTGTTGTAACGCGCAAGCCCGCATATTTTTATACAGAGGGCCAGCTAGTTGTTATTATTATTGACATCTCGTTTTAGTTTTTGTTATTTTTACAGCAAAGCAAATCAATTTAATATCCCACCAAATTTATATAATTCAAATAAAATTTAAACATTCACAGAAGGAAGACAGATAATAGTTAACGAAGCCCGTGGCCCTCTCCATGTTAAAATGGTTTTCTGAATATTAACATAATTATTAAGAAACCCGTTCGTAACAATGGGGAGGCGTTGTTAATATTTTGTTCTTACATCATTTTCTCATTTTACCTATCAATCGTCGACTATTTTGAATTGTTTATGAAAACTTTCAAGTAGCATGTTGTACACTAACGACGAACTGATACAATTTGACTTTGTTTAAAATCAAAATAAACCTTTTGTTGTCTTTCGATTTGCAATAC
>NC_136516.1:79719178-79739178 GCF_053919585.1 Euprymna scolopes | reverse complement strand
ACATGGAGACATCGAAACCAAGAGGAAAGACTGAAACAAGATAAAAAAAAAACCGTACTGCTGAAAACAGCTGAAATCTTGAAAACATTTGAATGTAGATACCAACCATCTCAGCTAAAGACACTCACCGACCACCTGGAAACTGCTATAAAAAACAAAAAGATAGCGGGATCCTACATGAAACTACTAAAAATAAAACCGAAAAAATGTAAGTATATTACCACCCCCCCCACTCCCGCACACGCAAAAAATATTAGTGTCAGCATAGACAAGCGCCAACACAAAATAGTCGTGAAAGACCAACGAGAATAGACGAAAAAACAGCACTAACCAGACAACCACTAGATGAGTACGAAGAGGACAAGTAACTTAGGGTGACTTGCCACCTAAATTCCAGTGAAGGCCATTGGCCGTTGCCAGCGAGAAATCAATAGTAAACGGCTGTTGCCATAACGCAAACTCATTTACAAATTCATCCGAAAGTAGAGAGTACTAGTGATCTAGGGAGACATGTTGTCACCTAAACTTCTAGGAACACTACAGATTGTTATCACCGAGCAGAAACTTAGTGTGACGGATTAATATCAGAAACTGAGGGTGAGGATCGGCAGGTTATGGAATAAGAAAACTTCCATCGTGCCAACTATCATAGATGCGCTTGGCTCAATTTCAGATGATCTTAAGAAAAAGTTGAAGTCCTTGGAAATCAAGTACATCAATGTACTCCAGACGTCATTCTACTTAGTGCAGCAAACATTCTACGTCAGGTGCTTTTTATCTAATTAACTCTGTGATTAATATTTTTTTAACTTTGGGTGAAAAAATAGTGTAAAACATTAGAGCATTGTGAACAAAAATAGTACTAGTTATAATAATAGCTTTAAACAAGATATCTGAAGTCATGCCGAGTTGGGAGGAAATATATGTTGTACAAAAATATGTGAGTTGAAGTTTGATTTATTCTTTCTCTACTTTGCGGCTGAGGCTACAACGTTGCAGATAATTTAGTTGGTTGTTTTTGTTTTACGGCATATCAAACCTTTTCACGTTATTTAATGCCAAATCCAATGATTTTGTAGACAAATTTAATAGAGCGTATTCGTTTTGTTCAAGTCGGTTTCTATTTAACCCATAGGTGAGACCCTTACAGATACAACAACTCCGGGTTAGAGTGAACCTGTGAGCAATGGCAATTAAAAGGTGGTCCCACACTCACAAAAACCCGCAAGCTGGGGCCTCACTATCGGATATAGTTTAAGGTCATATCCAGAACCGTTACAGATGAAGTCTGGGGGTAGAACGTTCAATCTTCAGTGAAGTCGATACGAGGAATATACTTGCTAGCTACTTAAAACTTATTCCAGGTCATGGTTGTCAAAACTAGGGCATGATTCGACGGTAGATGAAATAAAATGCTAGTTCCCGAGTTCCGCTGAAAGATTGAAAAGTTCGACGATATATGCCCGAAGAATGTCAGGGGTTGAATCGGCCGAAACGTTGTGAGATAACACTCAAAATTAGAACAGCAGTCAGAATAATCCAAACTAGCAGAATCCGTGGAAATTCTACGGAATGAGAAGCATATTTAATCAACACACACGTTTTGTTAGAGCAAACATTATAATATGTATTAGTTTTTTTTTTAGATACAACAATAACAAGTGTTGTATAGTGGGTTTCATATTAAGGGGTATGACGGGGGATTCATATTAGACCAATACATACACGAATATTTTTTTTATTTAAATTTTTTTTATTATTACATTTTCACCCCAAACAAGGCACATTGCCACTTTGGTGTAGGGGGCTACTATCAGGGTCAGCAACTACTGGGGCACTATGTAGGGATTTGGGCAGCAAGATGTCGTTCACGTTGCACTTGAACTTCTGCATGTCAGTACAGTTAGGGAAGCAGGATCCTGGAATGGAATTCCAGAGTATAGCGGTTCTGGGGAAGAAACTACTGGAGTAGAAAGATATTTTACATCTAGGGATCTCTACTGTGTGGGGGTGGGATTTAGCTGCCTGTCGGGTTTGTCAAGGGTGTCTGCGTCGTGGGGGCACAAGTGTCTGCAGTTCGTCAGAGCATTCACCATTAAAATACTTGTAGAGCAAGCAGAGGGATGCAACGTTTCGTCGATGGGACAAAGGCTGAAGCTTAGATACCAGTTCAGGGCCTATCAAATTGGCGACTCTTTTTTTAACCTTGTCTAGGAGCGAGAGACTAGTAGTAGACGCACCAGCACAGATGTGACAACAATACTCTATAGATGGGCGAATGGTGGCCTTATAGAGATACAGGACACTTTCAGGTGTCAGTAGTTTTCTAGCACGGTAGAGAGAGCCTACCTTTTTCGCAGCGGCCCTGGCAATGTTTTCAATATAATTGTTCCAGCTCATGTTTCCTGTGAACGTTAGGCCAACCAGTTTGAAAGATGTACTCTCAGACAGGGAGTCACTGGCCATTGCTATTGGTGGCAGAGAAGGTTTCTTGTAGTTATTAAAGGAAACCAGTTTAGTCTTGGCAGCATTGAATGTGACCATCAATTTATGTCCCCATTCCACTACAGATTGGAGGTCATCCTCTAATGTTTTTGCCATTTCTTTAGATATGTGTTCATTTGTTTTCCTGTCAGGCCTGTTATAGAGTGTAGTGTCATCAGCATATATACCCATCTCAGAGGCAATTTTGTCGGGGAGGTCATTAATAAATATCAGGAACAATAGAGGTCCACGAATAGACCCCTGAGGCACTTCTTCATTTATATCACACTGTTTAGATGTTCAACCGTCGAGGACAACCTGGGTTTTTCTCTTATCTAAGAAGGATTTAATTATGCTAAGTATTCTACCAGTGATACCGTATGATCTAATTTTCCTGAGGAGACCCTTGTGCCATACTCTGTCAAAAGCCTTAGATATATCTAGAGCTACCGCTCTGCCCTCCCTCGCTTTGTCCAGTGAATGGTATATACGGTCAGAGATTACAGTGATGATGTCAGCTGTGGAGCGGGCTTGTCTAAATCCATATTGTTTGTCAGTCAAAAGTTTAGCATCTGTAAGGTGCCTGACTAGAGCATGGTTAATTATGGTCTAAAATATTTTGGCAAAAAGTGAGAGGAGGCTAATGGGGCGATAATTTGATGGGTCAGTTCTTTGGCCAGAATTCTTGAATATTGGTACCAGAGAAGCAGTTTTCCAACAGCCCGGAAAGCATGATTCTTTAAGGCATTTGTTGTAGAGTTTGGAGAGAACTGGAGCTACTTCGGCTGAGCACTTTTTTAATAGCACAGCTGGGATGAGATCAGGTCCACATGCTTTTGAAGTGTCAAGATTTTTTATGATAGCATGTACCTGAGCAGGGGTGATTTTTAGATCGTCTAGCGTGGCGTCTGTCCGCAAAGGAAAGTCAGGCAGGGGGTGGATGGAAGGGTCCAGTGTGGACTTCGAGGCAAACAGACTGGCAAGCATGTTAGCCTTCTCGGTTGCTGAGGAGACAACCTCGTGATTGTTGGTCAGTGGGGGAATTGTTGATTACCCATTATTTACTACACTGTTGGAGAGTTTCCAGAAGTCACCAATTCCTAGTTTTTGTGTTTCGATGCGCTTTTTAGTGGTTTCAGTAAATTCTCTCTTGGCTGTCGCTATTTCTTTCTTAACGTTATTTGTAGCTTCTATGTACTTCTGTTAGTTTGAACTGGACTTATGTCGGTTAAATCTGCGGTATGCAGGCTGCCTTTGAGCAATGGCAATTGCGTAAGTCGAAGTAAACCATTGGGGAAAGTGGGGCTTGCTATAAAATTTCCCCATGGGAACATGTGCTTCCATTGCTGTTTTGAACCATTCAGTAGTCTCATTTGCGCACTGTTCAGCAGAAAGGGAAAAAATATTTCCCCATGGGGCATCTCTGATAAGATCTCTGATGGCTTCCCAGTCAGCCTTTTTATAATATCTCGTTGTTTGGAGCACTGGCTCTTCAGTTTTTGGTCTAGAATTTAGGGCGATTTCTACCATTATCACTGCATGATCAGCGTTCCCGAGTGGGCTGTCAGCATTTGTTGTACAATCGTTGGGAACTGTAGTCAAAAACAGATGTAGAAGTCATGATTGTTGTTCTTGCTGGTCAGGGAAACGGGTTGGAAACATAACCATTTTGTGATAGGGAGTGAGATATAGCAAAACTATGTGTTGTGCTGCTCGCTGCATCTGTGTGAGTAGAGAATCCAAGCCAGTTTTTGTGGTGAACATTAAAGTCACGAAATACATGGGCTTGTGCGCTAGTGTCGAGGGAGAGTGCTGTGTCTATACTGTCAGAGACTTTGTTTATTATGGTGCAGTCCTGGGTCGAGGAAGAGCGGTAGAGAAAATAAAAGTAGCTAATGTTGTGTTGTATGTTTAGTCTAAAGCACATAAAGGCTTGATCGTCCGTTTCTAGGTTTGTTTCTCTAGTCAGGGGGAGGGTGTTACGAATGTAGACTCCAAGTCCGAGCATATGTCTGTCAGAGTCCTTACGGCAGAGTGGGAGATAGCCAGGCATGTTAAAGTAGTTAAAGGGGATGAGGAGTGTAGGTTAGTCTCGCTTAGTGCTAAGATATCCGGGGTATTTGTTAGGAGAAATGTTTCAACATCAGCTAAATTAGTTCTAAGCCCACGGATGTTAGTGAATGCAAGGCTCAAGGGAGGAGGCAAGTTGGATTTGTTTGTCCCTAGGCCTGGTTTAAGCTTATTCTTTTATTGTAGTGTCATCATGTTTTTAAGGAGTTTCAGTTAGGTGAGGGGGAGCTGAACAAGAGGTTATGCAGGATATCAGACATGCAACACAATCAGACTATTGGCTGACCTTTCTTCAACTAGGACAACGGGAAAGCTCATCGGGGATGAGTGCAGGGTCCCTTTCCATGCGCGACATGGCACTACAAACAACCCGATATTATACAACTGTTGATGGAGCAGCCGTTCTAAGCGCTACCAAAGAGTTAGGGCACCTGTACTACCAGTCGGAAACAGCAGCCAGGAACTGTCAATCCGGTACCCTCAGCCCATCAGAAGAAGGTCAACCCAATCTAATTGCACAGGCATGCGTGGTACTCAAGCACTCCCAAGTGCCCAGTTATGAGGGGTGGGATGTGTTGGGAGTGGGGGAACGGCATTCAATGCCCTATACAAGAAACAAGATCTACCACTAAGTGTTTTGTCGATTCACCTGTGATAGTGTCTCGTCGCCTGATTAATAGGCAAAGAAGGAGCATGGAAGCCGGCGATAGACAGAGCCTATCTACTCCTTAAGCAATTTAGGTTTGCAGACCGGTAATTTGTTTGAGTCGCCAGCTCTACGAAGGTTGTCATCCCCTTTGGTTTAGTTTCAGAGTTTTCCTTCTCCTAGACGGGTGATCTGGGAAGATCTACTGGGTCCATCAAACCTGAGAGGGTTTGCTCCGCGTCTGGGTCCTACTCCAGGTATTTCTGCGACTCCGCGGTGTTAGTTAATGTTACAGGGTTAGCTTGTAAAGGTTATATACCTAATGAATAGTTACACTCCTCAAAGTGATTTAGGGGCATGCAGTGGAAGCGGTTTTGTGGGGAGGCCTGTTAGTTAATGTTACAGGGTTAGTTTGTAGAGGTTATATATCTAATGAAATAGTTACACTCCTCAAAGTGATTTAGGGGCATGCAGTGGGAGCAGTTTTGAGGGGAGGCTTGTTAGAAGAGCGTTAGTGCGAATTAGGACTTTTACCTTAGGTTTTTTCATTTTTTTTATTTTTATTTTTTTATAAGTTTATGTTAGTTTCGGTTCAGGATAACGTTATAGTTTGAGTAGGTATTAGGAATTGAGCTAATAAATTTTGCCCAGTCAGTGTATATTTAGGTTTACGGAGGTTAGGGTGTAGGTGCAGTACACTCAGGGTGTAACTGGAGGTACATTTTAGGTTATGGTGTATTTCGTATGTATAATTAAGTAATATATATTTGGGCGAGTTTTAAGTAGATGCAAATAGGAGTTGTCAGTGTTTCCACTATTCAGGGGGAGATAGTTTCAGTTTTCATTTAAGAGTCATAGAGAGTTTTGCATGGCAGGGAGTATCGGATTGGTTTAGTATTTTTTGTTGCAGAACCATCAAGGAAGAGGCAATTGCTATGTAATGAAGATTGCTTTGCATCCGAATGCATACTTTGGCTGGAAAGTACCTAACTGGATAGGAATGGACTCTAATGTATGTCAGGGGTAGAAATGTATAGATTTTTAGTGAAGACCGTTAGGCGGTTAGTATGTGAAAGTTAGGAACTTGAGGTTAAGGATTCCACAACTAAGGCGTATGTATAATGTAGGGTTTTAGTGTCAGCTAGAGGGGAGCAGATTGTTAGCTTTCAAGGGTCGGGGTTATTTACTTACAGAATACAGTAAAGTTTCATTTGGATTTAGAGTTTACAGTATTGTTTTTGTTTGGGAGAAAAGAATAGAATCTACCTTTCTTTTCCCCTATTTTGCATGCAGGTTAGACATAGGCAGTCGTCTTGGAGGTAAAGAGAAACAATTATTTCGTCGTGATTCGGAATTCATATTTTTAGGCAGTCATTAAGGTTGGGTTGGGGATAAGACAACGTATCTATTCAGAAATAAGTCCTAGTGCCGCAGCTAATATCACTTTAGATTTCAGTTACAATTATAGTAACAGTTATAGTTATAAATACAAGAAATTATAGTAACAGTTATAGTAACAGTTATAGTTATAAATACAAGAAATTATAGTAACAGTTATAGTTATAAATACAAGAAATTATAGTAACAGTTATAGTTATAAATACAAGAAAAATAAGCTAAAAGATTACAAATAAAATAAATAATATTGAACATCAACACAAGATCTTGTATATTATTATGTTTAAATAATATAATAGATTTAAAACAAATTTATTTCCACTTTTTTGCAGAATTTAGTCATTTTTACAATAGCCATAATATGCATCTTTGAAAGTCAAACACTCGTTTAATGAAGGAGGGTTTTCCTGAAATATTACAATATGGATCTGATCATGCTGACACAAGCAAAAACACAATCCATGTGAGATATTTAAAAAAATATATACGAGGATTGTTCCAAAACTGCCTATTTTTATTTTCACTCCAAAAATTGAAGAGCTACAAAGATGGGAGCGGTATGATTAAAACAACCAACTTTTTTGCATTCCAGAATTTATTTTTCTACATAGCAACCACCATTCTCAATGCACTTTGATGCTCATTCATATGAAACATTCAGGTCATGAACGCATGAATTCAGTCATCATCTCTTCTGATCCATTCAGGCGGAATAGAAAAATAGGAGGCATTACTTTTAGAATGCTCATTGTATATATATTATATCAACAAAGGTGCATCTGCATAGCTTATTACTCCGTTATATCTAAATTTGCTTCAGTTTGTGTCTATCCATTACATCTCTGCATTGTATTGCCTCCTATAAATTTTACATTTCATTTATAATTTCACTAGCAGGCAGACCCAACATTGCCCGTGATTAAATGACGATCAACGATTGTTTCATATTTTTTTTGTCATCAAAATCAATGACATCACCTGTTTTTCCAATCAAATCAATTGATTACCTGCTCTTATTAAGGAACCCATGGTGACGCAATAGGATGAAGCTTCACATGCCTCTCGCAGTGACTGATTCCACAATACCTTGTACTCTATATTGCACTACTGTTGATTTTATAAATTTATTTTATATATAACAGCGGTTTGTCAGGAGTTTGTTTATGTTAGACTTGAAGACGTCCAAATTGTAGTCAGGTGGGAAACAGGCAAGCTGCAGAGAGTTCCACTGGCGTGCAGTTCTAAGAAAGAAGCTTTGTTCATGGAATGCCTGACCTTAGTGTTTGTGCAGTGATAATGTCTTCAATTTAAGTTCAACATAAAAAAGTCAAATATCATTGTGAAATTGCGCTTTAAACAGAAACATTCATTTCGAACGCATCCCTGTCATATCAAAGAACCGACTGGTAATTTTATATATTTCGGTTTTTGTGGTAATAAAACCTATGGTAATAAAACTTCTCAAATGTACTTGTGATGTTAGGCTGTGTAAGGTGTTAACTTTGTTCAAAATCGCCTGTTCCTTCTTTCATCGAATTATTTTGATAAGCGATACTTATCAAAGACATTCCAGCACAAAACCTATCAAAGAATACTGCCATGCACATAAAGTACCTTTGTATGAAATTTCATAAAAATCAACTCAGTAGTTTTAGAGTCCATAGGGAATGAACTCAGGCAACATTTAGTTATATAATAGTAAAAATTTTCAACTTTAAGAATTGGTCTTTAAGAATATAACGATGATGGAGGGTAGAGGAGACATTTATTCAGTTCTGTGGATTCTTATAAGATATATTAGCGAGGAGAGAGGGTGATAGAGTGATAGATGCGCAGTTCTTATATTTCTTGCAACACATATCGAGAGGAGGAGAGATACATGTTCGTGGAAGTGTTACACAAAATTAGTTATAAGATGATGAACGCAATGTTCATAATAAGATGATGAACACATTAGCTTTTGATTTGTGGAATGATTACATATGACAACAATTACAAAACACAATGATGATTCTTTATTTCATTGGACCGGTCGAATGATGATGACGTCAGGAATTCACATTTGAGATCTACACAGTTTAATGTTCGTTCCTTCGCTTCTAAAGGACTCTGACTCCAACTCTCACTCTCTCTCTGACTGACTAGCAGACTCAACTGTTCTGCCTCAGCTGCTCCTGATCTGACTAACTCTAGCTCCTATATTGAGAACCCCCCTTTTGCTATGACGTCAGAAGTGTGTTTCCAAAAATGTGACCAATTCACATGGCTATGCACACGTTTTTCCAAACACACTTTTGCAATAAAGAATCCTCTCCTAACCTATTTTTTACCCTACCCTATTTTTTAAACAATGTATTTTTAATTTGTATTGTTCATTTTTTAGCTGACATTTTTTTTTAATATTCAGCTTTGTAAAAGAATGAAGAATCAATTATTTTTACAATATAAACAGTATCTAACTATTTATAATAGACTTTAACAATATACCTTTTTAATATTCTGATTTATAACACTCTATTTCTTAACCTTGCTTACAAGGTTTGAGTCTCGACTTATCTGAGACTCATTTTCGCTTATCTAATGTTCTTTTTATGTACATGGAAAGGGACAACCGTTTTTTTCTGTAACACAAGCAGCAAATATGAGTTTGTCATTTCCATGAAAATAGTATCCGTCGTATTTTAAATATAGAACTGGACTCAAACACATAAATACAAATACATACTTAGAACGTATTATTGTGCTACATAGTTCAATACAAATAAAATAAGATTTTAAGAGACAGCCTTTAATTTACTCCTTCAGTCCTGCACTTCTTGGCAGACATTGTTCTCTTTTGCTCATTTCTTTCGGATGTTCCCTTTTTTCTTCGTAAGCTTTCACTGACTTCTTTCTTCAGTGAATAACCACTGCATCCCGAAATTACTACGACTTTCATTATCCTGGTATTGCACCAATGCTCACATATATTATCGTTATAATTGCATGTTGTCATCATTATAATTATAATGATATTCGAAAAGGAGACTACGTTAAAGGAGGTCACGTTTATATTATTGTCCAAGGCTGCCAGATTGGCTTTCTTAAAGTCAAATATCGCAAATCCGACCTATTCTAGAAGCAGTTTGGTTTTCAAGGTTTCTACTTGGCTTTATTCAAAGCGCAATATACTTCGGGACAAGATCAAAGTATAGTATTTGTTCTTCAGATGCTGCACTTCAATTTCTTGTTCTTTGTCAGTGAAGGAGAAATCCTTCACGACTGAGACAATTTTGATTATTTTTCCTTTTTCCACATTAAAAAAAAACTACCCTGGTGTCTAACTCTGTTCCGTGGGGAGACATTGTAAATAGGAACTAACATAGAAAGGAATAAACAGAATATTTTTCATTACTCACGTTCACCCCTAACAAGTCATATCGCCAGTTAGACGTAAGCGGCTACTATTTGGGACCATACCTGGGAAAGATTAACAAGATATTGGTTTATGTTACATTTAAACATGTGTTTATCAGTACAGCCAGAGAAGCAGGTAGCAGGAAGGGAATTCCAAAAGCTAGCTATTCGAAAGAAAGAAACTATTAGAATAGAAAGCTCTCTGAAAATTAACGGCATCTACAGTGAACGAGTGAGATTTCATTGCTAATATTTTTGTTACACAAGAATCATCACTTATCAAGGATCGGAGGCCACTCGAGGGTAAGTGTTATTGAGTGTACAGTAATCAATGGGATAATATCATAGTATGAAAAATTGGTAGATTGGATTTTCTGCAATTTTTTTATGTTGGACTTGAAGACATCCAAGCTGTAGTCAGCTGGGAAACAGGCAAACAGGCAAACGGAAGAGAGTTTGACAGGTGTGCAGTTCTAAGAAAGAAACTTTGTTCATGGAATCTACGTTTTGACTTAGGCACGGTCAAAGAGTGGGAAAAATTATTGACAGTGGTTTCAGATAGACGAGTGTTTTTCTTGAAAGATTAGCAAGGGAGCACAGAGATTGGAGCTCAGACGAGCACTTGCCATGGAAATAACGATAAAACAAAACAAGCATCCCATGTCCCTACTGTGGGGAAGATGTCGCACGGAAGAGAAAAGGGCATCCCCCACTAAGCTACGAAGTTTATTTTTGAAATCTGTCAAAGTAGGATGAGCTGCTTCTAGCAGCTCCAGCCCAGATGTGGCAATAGTACTCCAATCTTAGATGGATGTGGCTTTTATATACTGTTAAATGTTTTTGACTCCTAATTGGGGGTATGCCACCAATGATTTTTTAACAACAAGTTATAATAACTAACCAATGAAAAGCTTCCAAAGTTACTATAAAAATTATCGAATTTTGGATTCAATCAGTTCGCCGTTGTTTACGCCACGAACCGCATTTGATTCTTCGCCGCCATCTTTGTTACTGGCAATTACTTCACACAGTATCGGGACTGCACTGCTTCTTCACCGCCATCTTTGTTCAACATAAGATCTCAACACTTAACATATAGATAGAGAACTGCTACGTACTAGAACGGTAGAACGATCCCACCATTTTTCGAGAGTAATTTGTAATGTAATATTCGTAACATTAAATGACTTTCTGTCTACTTCTCTCTTTACCTTATGTAGCGTAAGAACTAATTTTCTATATGAAACTCACCAATCAACGGTTCTTTTTAATTTGTTCGAGAGGTAATCTTCATTTAAAAACTTAAGAACTATAATATGTTTAACTAATGTATGTAATGTCCCTGACCCACTTCCCATTACAGTATAGCAACGAAACTTGGCACAGTTATTAGTCTTTCTCTACATAGGAACCACCCAGAGTTATGCATTTCTCCCATCTTTTGATGCAGCTCTGGAGACCGTTTTTGTAAAACACCCCAGGTTGGTCCTCCAACCACGACGTGACTTCAGAAATCAAGCCTGCATCATCTGAGAAACACTTTCCTTTCAAAAACAACTTCATGGCTGGGAAGAGGTGAAAGTCAGAGGGTGCAAGGTATGAGAGTAGCGAGGATGGGGGTAGGATTTCATAACCACCCGCCCGTGCTTCTAATCTGGCGACATGCCAGTTGTGGACCGGAGCGTTGTCCTGCAGGACGAGGGTACCTTTGATGATCTTGCCCCGCCTCTTTTGAAAAGTTCCCTTAATTTCCTCAAAAGTGAAGCATAATGGGCTCCGTAATTGTGGTACCCTTTGCCTGGAAATCTGTCATCACTACTCCGTCCTGGTCCCAGAAGACTGTGATCATGACCTTGTCAACGGAGTCCAAGTGCTTCCACTCTATTGACTGGGCATTGGTCTCTGAATCATAGAGATGGACCCAGATTTCATCCTGTGCAATCAGTCTTTTGAAAAACTTTCACTCATCTTCTTGGCACATCTCCAAATTTATCCTCGAGCACTCGACGCGTTCCCGCTTCAGGAATGGTATGAGCAACCTAGGAATCCATCTGGCAGGCACCTTATGCATATGGAAATGGTCATGAATGATAGTTTCCACAGACTCTGTACTAATCTTGACATCTTGGGCTATTTGGCGAATAGTAATGCGCCGATCTTCCAAAATGGCAGCCTCAACTTGACAGACAGATGCCTCATCAATGGCAGAAGCGGGGCGACTACGTCTGGGAGCTGTTTCCATAGACTTCCGGCCATGTTTGAATTCACGATGCTAGCGTTTTACAAGGTCATATGATGGGGCATTATCACCATAAGTTTCTTTCATTTCATCAAAAGTCTCCTGTGGTGTGCGTCCTTTCAAATACAAAAACCGGATCACTGCTCGACATTCAACAAGCTCCACTGTACACCTGGCTCAGTTAAAACACCTGTAAAACAGAAACCATAATTAGTTCAGAGCTGTAATTTGTCACATAACCCTTCAAGATATAAATCATTGCATATGGCAAATTTCAGCTAGATCAATCAACTGGAAGTGGGTCAAAGGCATTACTTATTGCACGCCCCTCGTATAACCAGATCTATTCATAATTATGTACTAGATAGCAGTGTATTTTGCTGTATGGGCATACAAATCGAGATACTGTTATGAGCAACCTGTTGTGGCACTAAGAAAAGGGTCAAAAAGAAAGACGAAGAAAATAACATATTGTACAAAAACGTATATACAAAGAAAAGGTTGTCGGTTTTCTCCAAGTTTTACCATGGTATGTCGCAATAATTCCGGCATTTACCTCTTTCACACCGAGAAAGGATGCGACACAAGTCGGAAGGTGGAAAAATGAGCCAGTGCTATAAGATGAAGAGCATTGAAAAATAAGTCTGATGTGCCCCGTCGGCATTCCTTAGTGAGGGCACCTAAGATAACAAGCGATAAACTTGCTCCTCCCGAAAGCCGTCAGACAAGGCATGGGAGGGTGAATATCCCAGTGCTACTAAGAATATTTGCATCAGTCCGACAGCAAAAAGGTTACTAAAATGGACCAGTTTCTGTCAGACTGATTGTCGAAACTTTAGACGTAAGGGTCGCGATATTTCCTCTCCAGAGTATACGATTGGAGTTGTTTTTTTTTTTTTCGTTTTAATCATTAGATGAGTTTATTAGGTTGGTGCAAAAATAATGTCGTTTTTTTACGTTTTAATAACTCATTCATGTATTAGTTACGTTATAATAACTCATTCATATATTAGTTACGTTTTAATAACTCATTCATAAAAAAACTTCATTAATCGAAATAAGAGCCATTAGAATCGACACATTTTTGCCAACGAGAAACAAGTTTATTTATCACATTAGCATTGAAATTTGGAGTCATTGAAGAGTATAAGAACATATTGTAAACTGACTACTGTACACTCTTTAACCTTATCCTCGAGTGGTCTTTGGGCCTTGATATGTAAAAATGAGGTCAGAAGGTGGGAAAATGGGGAAGCGCTACAAGATGAAGAGTATTGAAAAAATAAGTCTGAATTGCCCCGTAGGCATTCCTTAGTAAGGCCACCTAAGATAACAAGCTCCTCCCGAAAGCCGTACAACAAGGCATGAGAGGGGGAAGCCTCCTAGTGCTATCAAGAATATTTGTATCTGTTCGACTCCAAAAAGATTACTAAAATGGACCAGTTTCTGTTGGACTGATTGTCGAAACTTTAGACGTAAGAGTCGCTATATTTTCTCCCCAGAGTATAAGACTCGAGTTTTTTTTTTAATAATCATAAGATGAGTTTATTAGGTTGGTGCAAAAATAAAGTCATTTTTGGCGTTGATTTCAAAAGATCATAACTCCTTTCATAATAAATTTTATTAATCGAAATAGGAACCATTAAAATCATTTTTCCAACAAGAAATAAGTTTATTCATCCCTTTAACATAGAGTTCTTGCAGCAATGAAGTCATTGAAGATTGATTCGGCATCATCTCGGTTTTTGAAGCAAGGGGTTGTCGAGATGCTTGAAAAAGTGATGATCGGTGGGCGAGAGGTCCGGTGAATATGGCGGATGAGGCAGTCTCGTAGCCCAATTCGTTCAGCTTAATTAGGGTCATTTGAGCAACATGCTGACGAGCATTGTCATCGGGGAGAATTGGTCCTTTTATATTGACAAATCTCAGGTACATACGTTAGAGCTTCTCGTGCATTTCGTCAATTTATCGCTGTAATCGTTTCGTCCGGATTCAAGAAGCTGTGATAGATGAGACCAGCTGCAGACAACCAAACAGTCACCATAATCTTTTTGTGTGTAGTTTCGACTTCGGGAAATGTTGTGGAGCTTTCTGGCATCCAGTCACTGTGCTGAACGTCGCTGGTTTTCGCAGAGGATTCACTTCTCATCACACGTCATAAATCAACTCGAGAAATGGGTCGTTTTTTTTGCTGCGCAGATGGATACCTCAAAACGACGACTTATTTATTATCGTTCAATTCATTTATCCAACTTTTTTGGCTTCCCTATTTGCTTTAAATGGCAAACGAAAGTTGGGTGGGCATCGAGTTTAACAGCAACTCCTCGTGTGGTTTTGCGAGGATCGGCTTTAATTAAGGATTTCAAATGTTCGTTATCAACCGCAGTCGGTCGGCCGCGACAGTCTTCGTCGAGGGTCTTGTCACTATTACGAAATTTCTAAAAACCACAGTTGTGCCACACGTTTATTAGTGGCTCCTGAGCCAAACGCATCATTGATATCATGAGTTGTCTAGGCAGCTTTTCGGCCTAGTTTGAACTGGAACATGAAAATCGTGCGGATTTAAATTTTGTCAATGCTGTGGGAAAGCCTGCAAAAAATGAATGAAAAGATTGAGGACGGTAACGAATAACACGATTCAAGTGAGTGAAAAAAACGCGCTTCAACATTGTATATAATATGGCTATATATATATATATATATATATATATATATATATATATATATAAATTAATGAATGAATCTAGACATCATATATAAATATTATATATGTAAGAGAATAGTATTGTGTTTGCACTAACCTTATATTTCGAGTAAATGGATAAATCCCCAATAAAAATCTGTTTCAATATATCTATATTAATTATTCGTTATTTTATTTCTGACTAGCAGTTCATCCCGGCTTTGCTCCGGCATTATATACTGTTCATATCTTGCCCTACGTGTGAATACACTTTAAGTAAAATTTCAAATGTTTAGACAAAATTTCGTAATTGGAGTAATTTCATAGAGACCGCAGAGGTCATTTTTTTTTTTTACTTTGACTCCAATTTTGACCCCTTAACATTTATTATTTGGGTCTATAATGAAATGAAAAGTTTTACCCACGTTTAAGTTACCTACATCTAAAATTTCAAGTTTTTAGAGCCAAAATTGTCGGAGGAATTTGATAAGATCTGTAAAGGTCAACTCTTTCAACTTTGATCTTTTGACTGCAAAATTTTCGCTCCCAAACTGATTAAAATGCTTGGCGCATGTCTGAATACCCGATATGTATAAATATCAAATGTTTAGACCCAAAATTGGCTTAGTAGTTTGCTAAACACCGCAAAGGTAAAATCTTTCGAACTTTGACCACTTTAGAAGCTCAAATTGTCGATCCAAACCGATGAAAAAGCTTGTCCTATATCTGAATACACTTTACGTAAAATTTCAAATGTTTAGACCAGAAATTGGCTGAGTAATTTGATAGAGACCGCAGAGTTCAAAATATTTTAAAACTTTGAACCCAATTACGACCCCTTTACATTTACTTTTGCGGCCCAAATAAAATTAAAAAGTCTTATCCATCTGGCAGAGGAGTTCGGTAGAGTTTTCAAAGGTCAAATAGTTGAACTTTGCCCCTTTAACAGCCAAATTTCTTGCCGAAAACCGATTAAAAAGATTTTCCCAAATCTCAATACCTCTTCTGTCAAACCTCAAGTCTCTAGACCGAAAATTGACAGAGTTATTTGGTGGGGACATGTACACACACACACACACACACACACACACACACACACACACACACACACACACACACACACACACACACACACACGCAGAGGCATTTTTACTTTTATAGATATATAGATAATTTATACTCACTGTCCACAGTACATAGCAGCTAAGAGCTTAGAAATCAGATCCCAAGCTCAAATCCTTAGGAAAAACACTTCTCAATTTCGGTCTCTACACCTCTACTACATCTCATAAGTGGCGCTCACTTCGCGCATCAGGAGGTCGTATTGGTATTGGTATAAGCAGGGTTTTTTTTTGTCAAACACTCGTCGTTTCTTTTTAACCAGATTCTGTATTTTGCTTTCTTTACTGTTTCTTGCCCGGCTCTTATAAAGGTTAAGTTTTTATTTTCGTGCAACAAAACATGATTTCGCAGAATGTTGATTAGTTTTCGCTTAATATATCCTCGAGCTCTCACAGTCAAATAGAAATATTCCACATTTCACGTTTTTTCCTGACACTCGGTCAGTAGTTCACCGGGTCTCTCATCTTTCCTGTCTTTTGCGATTGTAGAAGGTCATATATGTTTGTATTGAATAGAGAGAAATATTCTGATATGTTAATAAAATTCTTTGGGAATCAGAAAATTAGGCGATTGTGCAGTATAGTTTACAAGAAAAAAAGGATAACAGAAACAAATATTCAATACATCATTGTTACTAAACGGTATAAAATTTACTTTTCCTTCTTAACTATATAATTTCACATCTTTTATTTACTGAATACTAGCCTGGGTGGCCGGCGGTGCCTGGGTGTTTGGAGCTGTGTGTTAAGCAAAAAAAACAAAAAACAAAAAAACAAAACAAAAAAAAAAAAACAGTGGTAGTAGGCAGGCCGGCTCGAACCCGTACCGCAAAAGAGGAAAAGAACGTAAAAAAATGGGATGTCTTTGCCGTTGCGTTCATCGGCAAACCGTAAGTGACGATGGTTTAAATTAAGGCTAATCAATCGAAGGTGATGGGTGAAGGAATTAATGTTTTTAGCCAATTTTTCGATATTTTTCGTTCGAAGGGTCAAAACGATATCGATCCCGTGAAAATCTGTGATCTCTCTCGAAAGTTAGGTTTAAATTAAAGCTAGTCAATCGAAAAGAGGGGTTGACTTTCGAAAAATATCGGCGAAAAAAGCGATCTCTCCTTGCAGAAAAGTGCCCAGTTGAGGGTGAAAAAATTAATATCTTTAGCCAATTTTTCGATATTTGTCGTCCGAAGGGTCAATACGATATCGATCTCGTGAAAATCCGTGACCTTTCTCGAAAGTTTTAGGCAGATATACATATATACGTACAGGCATACATTTAAACAGACAGGTGAGATTACTACCATTACAATTGTTCAGGTCGCTTTAACTTAGCCAATCGGCGTGCTTATCGAGATGGACGTCTAATTGCAAGATTCACAAATTTCCAACTCGTAAGAAAACAATAATAAAGTTTCGCCTAATCCACTTAGGAACGCTATCAGACTTTATTTTTCGCTAATTAACATCTGTGTTTTGTAATGTTTTACAATATGTTAAGCCTGAAATTTGTGAGCGAGTCCCAGCAAAGTTGTTGCCTACTTTTAGAGAGCGCTAGTTTAGCCAAGTAAATGTTACACTAGCAAATGAATAGATAACCATTTTTAAAATGTGTAAGCGCACTTGTAAATAATACAGATAATTGAGAAGGTAATAAATCAAATATAATTTTACTTTCAACCGCTATGAGCGTTCATTTCCTTAATTTTGTCTTTCAGTCTTTATATTCCAGAGATAAAAGACACAAATGTTCGACAAATTGTTTTCACCAAACGAAATAAAATTTACTTTTTTTTCTTAACTATATAATGTATTTGCTGATTGTAATAATAATTATGATTGCATTTGTTGACGTCATTTTACTTAGCCAATTGACATGTTTTTGAAAATGGACGTCGGTTTTAAGACTTGTAAGAAAATAATAGTAAATTTTCCTGTAATCCGAATGGAACACTATCCGACTTTATGGTCAATTGACTCTCTGTTTTGTAATATTTTACTATATGTAAAGCTTAAATTTGTGAAAAGACCCAGCACAAACAAAAATCAACAAGAAAGAAGAAAGACGAGAATCAAAAACAAGGCAAAAAACAGCAATAATCAACATTAAGGCAAAAGAAAGGAGAATCAACAAGGCGAACAAATAATTGAGAATCAATAAGAAGCAAAATATTAAAAAAGAATCAACAATGGGCAAAAAAAAACGAGAATTAATAACAAAGCAAAAAATAAAAAAATAAAAAGTAAGGATCAACAATAAGGCAAGAAAAAAGATTTTACAATAAGGCAACCCCCCCAAATCTACAACAAAGCAAAGAAACAATAATCAACATTAAGGCAGAAACACAAGAATCATTAATAAGGCCAAAAAACAACAACAAAAAGACAAAAACAAGAATCAACAATTAGACAAAAAACAAGAATCATTAATAAGGCAAAAAAACAAGAATCAACAATGAGGCAACCCCCCTCCAATAATCATTAAAGAAAATAAGGCAAAAAAAGAAACACAAGAATCAACAATGAGGCAAACAAACAAGACTCATTAATAAGGCAAAAAAAAATAAGAAGCAATAATGAGACAAAAAACCCAAGAATCATTAATAAAGCAAAAAAACAAAAACAAACAAGAATCAACAATGAGGCAAAAAAAAACAAGAATCATTAATTAGGCAAAAAAAAAACAAGAATCATTAATAAGGCAAAAAATACAAGAATAAACAATGAGGCAAAAAAAAACAAGAATAATTAATAAGGCAAAAAAATACAAGAATAAACAATGAGGCAAAAAAAAACAAGAATCATTAATAAAGCAAAAAAAAAAAGAACAAGAATAATTAATAAGGCAAAAAAATACAAGAATAAACAATGAGGCAAAAAAACAAGAATCGTTAATAAAGCAAAAAAAAGCAAGAATTAACAATGAGGCAAAAAAAAAAACACGAATCAGCAACAAGGCAAAACAAAAGACAGGAATAAACAATAATGCAAAAAACAAACGAGAATCAACAAGGTAACAAAAAACAAAAAAACAAGAATCAACTTGATACGACAAAAATGGTTATGAAAAGTCATGGTTTAACTAAATAAAAGTAACACAACAAATGCATAATAACCACCTTTCCAATGTATAAGAACGCTTGCAAATAGAGTGATTAGTAAACTATTAGTTTAATTTCAAGCATTGTGTAACTCCATTCTCTCTCACGTTTTTCTTTAGTTTTCATATTTAATGAGTGGTGTTTCTGATTAATTGGATAAAACTGATTTGTTTTGCGTCAGAATCTATACACTAAACAAGCTTTTTAAACCTTGAAGTTGCATATTTAGAAAATCACATCAAATGGTTTAATAACTTTTCCTAGAGTGATTTCCATGAAAAATGTATTGCGTTTGCTGAGAGTCAAATGCTTCTATCCTTTTTTTCTTGTAAACTATACTAAACTGATTCTTGACATTACGATTTTCAAGTATATTCTAATGAACGGTACTAGGTTGATATTGTGTGCCGAAGAGACTATATTCTATTTTTATCTGACTGAAAAATGTCACTTGAATGTAGATGGATGCAGCCCCTGTACAAGAAGCTGACATAAAAAAAATTAAGAAAGTGAAATTTCTAAGAATGAAAAATATAAATACATGTTTAAAATAGCAAAACATGAAATGCACAAGCATCATAAGGACAATGTAATTTGTAATCCCTCTGATCTATTCAGGCGAAAATTAATTAGAGGCAATACTTTTGGAACGACACTCGTTATTTATTCCATAGAGTTGGACATAACTAGAGGTTGAAAAGAGTTCGTTACAAAAGACCGATTTTAGTTCTCTTTTTGTTTGTATTTGAAACTGACGGTATCGAAATCGTTCCGAATTTTGGATATGCACATACACACACACACACACACACACACACACACACACACACACACACACACACACACACACACACACATATATATATAT
>NC_136516.1:79704178-79714178 GCF_053919585.1 Euprymna scolopes | reverse complement strand
ACTGAAGTTCTTTCTCCAGGGGTTTCACCATTACCTTAGATATGTGCTTATTATCACGGTCGAGGAAATGAGGACGTTGAGTTTTACAGTTTTGGCAGGAAGGTATCGACGTCATCCTACATATAGCGCCTTGTATTCCGAAATAGTCACCCGTCTGATAATGGCCAGACTTAACGTTACTTAACTTCGGTTATCTAACGAGAACATTTGTATTAACGTGATTATGCTGTGTATGTAAGAATATATCAACTGAAAACCATATTAGGAATAAATACTTATAATAATTGTTCGAAGGTTTTCCTCATAAATTAAGCTGTTTTCAGTGTTGATGTCTTGTGGGTAGGAATACTGAGACCATACAACACACGGCGATACTACAAACAACTCAAATATTAAGGAAAATCATGGAAAACAGAAACTAACCAACATTAGCTAAAAACACTAGCCGACCATATGTAGACTGCAACAGGAGTAAATAAAAAAAAAATGAAACACATGGAATCAGCAAAACTGAAACTGAAGAATTATATATTAACAAGTATTTCTCTCTCACCCCCGGAAAAATCGTTGCGCCAGCATTGACTAGTCCCACACCAACTAATCAGGGAAGATGGAAAAACTGAGAAAAGAAAGCACTAACCAGAATTCCACATGGTGAGTTCGAAGAGAACTAAGACATTAGAAGGACTTATTACCACTCAAATACAATGGTCTCTGCCAGAGAGAAATTAATGGTAAGCAGCTGTTGCGATAACACAAAATCATTTGCAAATATTATCGAAAGAGGTGGAGCGTACTCGAATCTTAGGAGACATGCTGCCGCTCAGAGTCCAGAAAAAAAACGCCGGTTGTTGTCACTGAGTAATCTCTGATGATGAATAGTGTGAGAACTAGAGAGTACATATAAAAAAATAGTAAATGCACGAAAATTCCCTGGGAACTGAAGGAACTATACAAGGCGTAGAACTATGGCACTTATTAGAGTCTCGAAAAATGTGGAAAAAAGGATTGGAGAACTTGGAATCAATGGGAAGACTGAGACTCTACTGTGGACGATAATGATGAGAACTGCTGACATCTCAGGAAAGAAAAACTTTGGATCCGAAAACTAACCGACATAAGCTACAAACAATAACGAAGATGAAAAGAGTAGTACGAATAATAAAAATAATAAGTTGGTCATTCAGAAAGTAAAATGACAGACAGAAAGACAGACAGGATTGTTTCAGTCCAAGAAGAAACGATTACAGTAGAATGTTTACTCAAAAAGTTGAAGAATTACGAAGACAGGAGTGATGCCATTAAAACGAGCGATCTTTTTTGCTCCTGAATTTAGTTTTCTAGATAGTCGCCACGATTCTCAATGTATTTTAGCCAGAAATTCAAGACGTATCTCTGCTTTTGACTTATGTCCATGACAGGGGTTGCTTAGTAAACCAGTCTTAAACAATATCAACTTGCCTCCTCCCTTGAGGCTTGCATTTATGAAGATCCGTGGGCTTAGAACAAATTTAGATAATGGATCATTTCTCCTAGCAAACATCCAGAATATCTTAGCACTAAGTGAGACTAACCTACACTTCTACATTCTCTCTAACCACTTTGACATGCCTGGTTATCTCCCACTTTGCCATAAGAACTCAGACAGACATATGCACGGACTTGAAGTCTATATTCCAAACACTCTCCCCTTGACTAGAGAAAGAAAACTAGAATCAGACGACGAGACCATTAAGTGCTTTAGACTTAACATGCAAGATAACATTAGCTACTTATATTTTCTCTACCGCTTTCCCTCGACCCAGGACTGTACTCTAATAAACAGTCTCACATCGTCAATATCTGCAACAGAGTGATGAAACTTTGGGGTAGTGAATGCATTACGTAAGTTGTATCTATGCGATTTGAAATCCACTCAGGCTGACTAAAAAATAGGGGGCATTAGCTTTTGAACGCGCCTCGTAATATAAATTTTCAATCCTTCAAAATTCTGAAATCTAATTTGATTATTTTAGAGAGCGTTTCGACAAGATTTACGTAATATTTGTCTTCAACTAGATCATGTTATAGTCAGTTTGGAAGGAAGTCCCTGGTATGTATTACAAAGGCGGGTAAATTAATGGAAAGAAACGTTTGGAACTCATTCAAGTGCGTACCACGCAGAGTAGGATTGGGTAAATACATAAATCATGAGCATGTCTGGATCATGTCTATACTAAGACGTGTTATACAAAAGTCAAGCACGTATGTAAGTATTGCAAATGTTTTTAACTACGGTACTACCCGATAGGACGGTCAAAAGATGCTGGCTTCTTGGCCCCAAATACACCACACATTGATATTATCGCCTTATTTACTTTCTCTGTGCAAAACTAAATAATATTCTGCAAAATTTAACTAATTACTGGTACTAACCAGACTCAATGTTGTTTAACTTTGCAGATCTGACGAGAACCGTGTCAACGTGATTATGCCGTGTATATTATGCATGTATAGTATGTATCATAAATCGTATATAAGAAAGTGGATACGGTACATTTCACGTTAAAGATGATGAAATTCAACTTCATAAAAATGAATGCAAATCCCGCCAAATTTAATTTTCTTTCTTTTATATTGTTGAAAGGTTGATGTGTTTGAAAGGACGATGACGCGCTGATGTATAAAAATATAGCAATATGTTTTTTTTTTTAATTTTCTGTGACGGTTGTGAATGTTTGGTTGTAGGAGAGATATGCACACACGGGAATGCGACGAGTTGATTCTTCTCGGCTCAATCCCGTTCACGTCTTCTCATGCGTATTTGTCAGCGTGCTCCATCTTCGGTTATCATCTATACTTAAACAAAACCATATGATTGTGCAGTTCAATGATTAGTTACCAAGTCGTGTATCCTAGCAACAAAAGATGAGCATTCATAAGAGTTCAGGGTTTTTTTCCTCGTGTGATTTTCTTTTTGTCATAATGGACAAAGGAAAATGGCCGGAGCGTTTGGACGCTATTCGAGCCATGTAAAGATTTGTACATCGCCAATCATGGAGAAGTTCTTTGCCAGTCAACTCGAAGTTGATTAAGAGTTTTATACCGTGAGAATGAGTCATACCGCTTACGTCCATGAATCTATAAAGCAAGCTTTGTCCATCGGTTTGCGTGTCACGCATATTAAATATATATATATATATATATATTTTTTTTTTACACAGTGATCACCACTTATCAAGGCCCGGAAGCCACTCAGGGATAAGGGTTATTGCAAGTACATTACGTTAGTGTCTCATGTCAGATACGTCGAAAAATCCCTACGTTATCTGTCTGTGTGTTGTGTTACTTGTGCAAAACCTGAATACTCGAACTTTTTTATGCACTTATTATGTTACGCGCTCTTTAGATAGTCAGTCCATATGTAGTCAACGAACTGCTGCAGTCCCGATAATCTTGAGACACGATCCTCGTGAGCTCTGTTTAGAATCCAAACTCCATCATCATCATCATCATCATCATCATCATCATCATCATCATCATCATCATCATCATCGGTGTAACGCTCATTTCACATGCCGTCGTGCGTTGAACGGTGTTGACATCCACGCTATCTCTGTCTAGGTTATTGTTTATCCCTCTTTCCTTTAAGTTCATTTTTATTAGTTCATTTAATGATTCATTGTTTTTCCAGCTCAACTGTTCTACATCCACTAACCGAAAGATCATCATCATCATCATCATCATCATCATCATCATCATCATCATCATCATCATCATCATCATCAGCATCATCATCATCATCATCATCCAGCAGCTGCGGAATAAGTTTGAAATAGTATCAAAGGTTAATTAACATTGTCTTCGCTTACTTTTGAACTTGCGTTCATTGGATACGTCCTCGCATTTCTTTAAGGAGTTCGGTCAGTCCATGTTTTTTTTTTTTTTTGTTGTTACGATTAAATTTTTAAGAAACGTGACATCATTAAACGCGCAGAGCAAATGGACGCCGCATTGGAAACACCTGCTTTATTTTCTTGATTCAAAGTTGTAATCGAGTGTCAAACCGCGAGCAGTGGGACTTCACAAGAGGCGTGTCAAGGATTTATCAAACAATATTTCCATCATTTGAATATTGTCTTTCTTAAACGTTTTATTAATTTGCTTGAATTTCGTTGTCGAAAGGTTTGAGAAAAAACATTTAACATCCCCATACGAACTTTATTTATTGCTCGTTGAAAAATTTGAAAGTAAAACCCAAAAGATTCATCATCATCATCATCATCATCATCATCATCATCATCATCATCATCATCATCACTTGCATTTTTTCTTTTATATAACTCTCGTTTATTTCATCTTGGATTACAGCCGTTCCGTTAATGTGATTACAATTTTATGATTTTATATTTTCATAAAAAAATTTCTTTCTCATCAACTCGTCGGATGTGATTTCCATCCGATGTTACCAATAAAAAGTTAACTTTATTCATGATAAACCTGGTGCGTTAGTTTGGAGTAAAGAAATTCTATACCCACGTTGTTACAGGTCGGCCATTTATATATATTATCTATTATTTATGTAACCGGTCGGCCACTTATTTATATACTAGCAGGGGTGCCCGGCGTTGCTAGGGTGTTTGGAGGTGTATGCTGTGCAAAAAAAGCAAAAAAAAAACAAAAAAAAATGGTTAATTTTTTAAAACTTTGACCCCTATTATGATCCCTTAAAATTTATAGTTTCGGGCTCAAATCACGTTATTAAGTTAGATCCATGTTCAAGGAACCTATATCTAAAATTTCAAGTGTCTAGACCCAAAATTGTCGGAGGAGTTTGGTAGAGTTCTTAAAGGTCAAATCGTTGAAATTTGACCCCTTAACAGCCAAATTTCTGGCTGATACTCGTCACATCGATTTTCCCAAATCTCAGTACCCGGTATTTCAAATTTCGAGTCTATAGACTTAAAATTGACAGAGTTATTGCGTAGGGAAATGTACACAGACAGACAGACAGACAGACACACAGACAGACACACAGACACGTTCACTTTTATAGATATATAGATTATCTATTATTAAAAAATTTTACAGATTCCCGAATTTGACAGAAACGTTCCCGATTTCAAACGGATACACCTAAAGAAAGTCGGAGGTTACATCGAACGATTCGTAGTGCAAATAAGCTTGAAGATAAAACAATAGTTCGAAGAACCTAAATCTTCTTATAAAATTTCCTAATGTCTGTCTGTCTGTGGTCGTGTGTGTGTGTGTGTGACACGGTTTATCTCAGCCTACAGACGATCCACCCAGGCAAGTTTTGTATCGAAATGAAGCTTATGACCCAGCAGATGTTTTAGTGATATTTATATCCATGTGTCATGTATGGAAATGCAAAAAAAAAAAAAAAAGAGAAAAATTGCAAAAAAATAACGATTTACTGATTTACTGGATATTTACTGGCTATTTTTCCGGTACAAGGACTCAAGTTTGCTCAGCTGTTATATAAATAATCATCCTTTATCTCAAAAATTTAAAACCGTAATATTATTGTTTCCCTCTCTTATAGAATTTTACAAAAGTATATAAAAATATTGACAGTTTCTGTTCTCTCGGTTTCGAGTGATATGTCTCTTATGTTTTTGTTTTATTTCTGGTGCAAATTCAACGTGGATTTTTTTTTTACATCGAGTTCACCACTTATCAAGGCCCAATGGCCACTCGGGGATAAGGGTTATTGTGTGTACAGTAAGAAAGAAGCTTTATTTATGGAATCTACGTTTTGATTTTATAGTTTATCTATGTTAGTTTACACATTCGAGGATTTCCCCAGAGATATCAGTTTTTCTTCCTCATTAACATGCCTTGTAGAGTCTCAGTACCAAATTAGTGACGATTTGGAAATACTGAGCGCAGTATAGGGTGTGGTAACAATGCTACTTTCAAAAGAAGAGCAAGAAGCCTTCTTCCTTCCGATTGTCTGTGGGAGAACCTTAAGCAAGACCGAGAAACCATTTAAGCCCCCCCCCAATGTTAAGTCATGGAAAGCAGATGACTGATGTAATATGATTAATTTTGTTTATGGTTTTGATTCCTTTGTGTAAAATGGTCACGACAATCACTCAGTATCGGAATTGCTCGAACGGAAAGAGACTGCAACCTACTGTCTGTACAACAACAACAAAAGAATGTTACGACAATATATCAAACCTTTTGACAAACAGCGTAAGTATGAGCAACAATAAGTTCATGAATGCCTCAGGGGAGAAAGATAGATAGAGTCATAACCATTAATTACTGTACCAGGTGGGGCACTATCTGAATGGATGTAGACACAACCCTCATTTGAAAATTCAAATATGCCAGATTTTCATTGAATTTGATCCATAATAATCAGATGAAAATTAAGTAATTTTCCATGAATTTCAATGTTACTCTTAACACATCTTAAGCGTAAGCTTTAAATGTTAAACATTTTCTAGAATAAAAATCATGCAATAAATTGGAATAAGGATTCTAAACATGAGATTTATTTTTCTTATATATCAATTTAAATTTCTGCTAGTGGGCATAAAAGCGCTTCCATAAAACCTGTTTCAGATATTGACTTTATCTGTCCTGGGACGGGTATTCTTCAAATAAGTTTATGTAATTGATGTTGGGTGTCTATCCAAGAAACTGTATTCGGTCGGCATCAAAATACATTCATTGAGAAAGAAACAATCGATAAATCAAATTGATGAAAAATCAATAAACAAAACAGTGCAATTATGTAATAGTGTTCCAGTATTCATAATTGACATTGCGTGGAGAAAATGATTAATTTAATGAATTCGATAATCAATCACGATTATTAAGTTATTTCATGCAGTTATATTTTGCTTTACAATGATGGAAAAGGTGAAACAGTATACATGGTTCTACTGAGTTTTATAATGTAACGTTGAATTAGATTTTTATGACAGGTGGCTGTACTGCTACTTAGTGTAGCAGTACAGCCATGTAGCCTGGGCAGGGTAATATGGGCGGACAGTTGTTGTCCTTGCAGTAGTCTACCTCTCCGCGAAGCCAGAGGATCCAAGGATCCAAATCGATACAGTGTTTTGAAAAATAAATATTTATAAAAAATTAATCTCTGTTTCACTCATTCTCTCTCTCTCTCTCTCCCTATCTCTCTCTTTATATATATATATATATATATATATATATATATATATATATATATATATATATATATATATAATAGAGTCAAAGATAGTTTCGTAGTCGGGTTCGAATGTCCCAACCGGTTGTAATCGTGTCATCCTGTACCGATAATTTCCGAAAGTATGAAAAAATTTACTTCAAAAATTACACACACACACACACACACACACACACACACACACACACACACACACACACACACACACACACACACATATATATATATATATATATGTGTGTGTGTGTGTGTGTATATATATGTGTCTGTATATATATATATATATATATATATATATATATATATATATATATATATATATATATTTATATATACGCAAAAGTACCCGCCGTTGACTGGGTTCAAAAACAGCCTACAGAAAATGGACTCTGATTTATGAAATATGATAGGTTATGAAAAGGAAGAGTTGTAAATTTGGGTTGAATTATGGGGTATCAAAACCAAAGCAAAATATGATGAAAGTAAAAATAAAATAGATAAACCCCATAATTTATTATACCATACCTGTTCACACTGAAACACTTATCACAATATTCTGTGGATCTATATTAAAAAACCTTGTTAAACTTTGTGACATATTTCCATTCTTTGAAGGTCAGGTGCGAACGAACACCCCATAATTTTATTATATCATATTTCTTCAAACAGAAACATAATTATCAAAGTATACTCACACAGATAGATATGAAACGTCCTTATTAAAGTGCGTGCCTATTTCCATTCTATGGAGGCCAGACTTGAACGCAAACCCCACAATTTTATTATACCATCCCTATTTAAGTTAAAACATACTTATCAAAGTATTATTGTGTAAATCTATATCAAAAACCCTTGTAAACGTTTTTTTTTAATTTTTCAATTTTTTATTTCCATACTTTGTAGACCAGGCGCGAACGCAGACCCGACAATTTTAATGAACCACTGTGCTGCCAGATAAAACATACCCATTCCTGTGTCTCGATACATCTTCTATCATTATATGTAATCAGTTTTTTTAAAATAGTCAACCATATAGGAGCCTATTCCTGACTAGACCACACAGACATTCAGCTATATATATATATATATATATATATATATATATATATATATATATATATATATATATATATATATATACATAAGATTCAATCACTCTGATGAGTCGTAGACGATGAAACACGTGCCAGTAGATAATTATATTTTAAAAACAATATATATGCCGCTCCTCGTATGAAAATACAAAATGGGTTTAATGGAAAGTTATTCCTAAATTGCATTTAGGTAAAAGTTCACTTTCGTAAATAATTGAATTAATTCAAAACATATCGCAAAAACAAAAACAAATTACATCTAAGTAAATCGCGATTATCCTAACAGTCGTGCGGGATAGACGAATTGTAAGAGTTTAGGCTCCTTACCCTGGGGTCTCGATTTCGAATCTCACTAGATTCAGCCACTCTGATGAGTCCTAGACGAAGAAACACGTGTCAGTAGATAAGTATATTTAAAAAAAATGTATGTATACTTCTTGTATCGATTGGCTTCCTAGATGAAACTCGCGTGATTATTAAAGAGTGTTCAATGCAGGGAAGACTGGTGAACAGTCTATTTATTATACAAACAGTATTAGTTACATGTGTGCATACATGTTTCAGTTAAATATCAATTCAATTATAACACTTCATCAGAGTAAAAATAAGAATCGATATTGAGTCAAAATTACATTAATTTTTATAAGATATTAAGGATTTAGTTTACGTTCTTGAAGAAAGTGCGGTATATATTTTATGAAGGTGAATGTTTTTTTTTGGGGGGGGGAGGAGAAGTGCGGTAAAGTAAATAATTAAGAGTGAGGGAGAAAGATGGGAAACTTTATTACCCGGATTTGCATTTAGAAGATGCTGACAATAGACCTTTGGTCATGATTCTGATCGTTAGAGAGCATGAGTCGTACAGCGGTGCATCTCCGATCTCGCTCGGTGAACATTGTGTCACTTTCACAAATGAAAAGAGGCCCCTATTGATCTTTTGATTTGTACACGAGTAGATGATCTGCAACATAAAAAGAAAACCGGTTTTCATCAAACGGAACTGAAATCATCTCGTCTTTTCTAAAGCGATCTTTTTTTTCGTCCAACCTTGTGTGTGCATATATATATATATATATATATATATATATATATATATATATATATTACACAGGAATCATCACTTGGCAAGGCCCGAATACCGCTCGAGGATAAGGGTTAATGGGTATACTAGAGTCAATGTGATTATAGCGTTTTAAACATAGGGAATGAGATTTTTGTAAGTTGCATTGCATAGAAGGACAGTTCATCAAGAACTTGCTTACATTGGACTTGAAGACAATCAGATTATAGTCACCTGGGAAGCAAGCCAACGGAAGAGAGTTCCACAGGCGTGCGATTCTAAAAAAAAACCTGCTCATGGAATCTACATTTAGGTTTAAGCAACGATAAAGCGTGTGGGAAACTATTAGTAGAGGGTTTATATATATATATATATATATATATATATATATATATATATATATATATATATATATATATGGTAAGTTATGAAAATATATATGCCAATAAAGCTACACAGAATATTCTGCGTTTCATTCTCGTGAGAATTCCACAGGCTAACGGGAATGAAGTGAAGAATATTCTGTGTAGCTTAATTGTCATATATATGTTCATAATTTACTACCTTGCTCTACCTATGTATGTAGCACCGTTTCAGTAAATACTGAAAATTTATGCATACAATTATATCGTCGTATATTATTCAATGTGATTAAAGAAATTTTCA
>NC_136516.1:79674178-79699178 GCF_053919585.1 Euprymna scolopes | reverse complement strand
AACATCAATTTTTCCGTTTCTCTTAAATAGAACTGCGTCACACTGTGCACGTGAAACTTTTTCAAATATTTTTTGTACTGGTATATTTTTTGGTTTCTTAATCTCATTCACCCAGAGGAAGTCTCGAAATAAAGACGAAACGTTGGTGAACACATAATACGGTTTGTTCCTTTTTTATTTTCTCTATTTTGTCGGAATACTATTTCCATTATTTTCATCATATATATATATATATATATATATTTATATATATATATATATATATATAATGCATATATTATACATATATTACACACACACACACACACACACACACATATATATATATATATATATATATATATATATATAACTACTTCATTTACTTACATAAATTTAATATACGGAAGTATAGATTCATGCGTAAACTTTAAGTATTTACTTAAAAAGTGCTCAATACGTAGATAGAGCTAGTTAGTAATTTATAAAATATATATGGCGATTTAGCTACACTGGAGATTCTGCGTTTCATCCACTGTAGGATTCGTCAGGCTTATGCGCATAAGCCTGACGAATCCTACAGTGGATGAAACGCAGAATATTCAGTGTAGCTTAATCGCCATATATATTGTATAAATTACTATATATATATATATATATATATATATATATATATATATATATATATATATATATAGTATAATGGTGATGCAAGAGACAGGCGGTCTTCATCAATTCGCCATTTTGATACCTAATTCTAATACAGTTTCATATTCCAGTGGCTTTTATTCTAAGTACGGCAAATTGTGGAATTCCCTTCTTGCTGACTGTTTTCCTATATGTAGCCTTGTTTTTTGTAACTAAGGTCAATAGGATTTTTCTGTGTTTGTAAAAATTATCTTTAGTTTTTGTAAGTTTCTAACATTAAGTGGTTTCACGTCTTGTTTGCAGCTATTACAATTCAAGTTCATTAAATAGAAAAATGATAAAAGTAATATCGTTTAAGCTTACTATGCATCTCGGAGAAGAATCTTCACCATTAAAGAGAATCAGGAGATTCTACGCTGAAGCAGTAGTGGTGCAAGAAACTCGGTGGTTCAAGAACTGAAAGGTTTTGGAACTCTCTTCCTGATCACTGTTTTCTTTTTTATCAACAGCTTTTGTCTTTTTGAGACTAAGGTTAATAGGCATCTCCTCTCTCTGCGATAACCATATTTCGTTCTTGCTAACTCCTTATACCAAGTGGCTTCACGTGTTGTATCCTACGATACTCATAAAAATAAACATTTTAGCAGGTATGAAATAGGAAAGTTCGGTCCTCTAGGTCAGTAAGACTTTTGCTGCTAAGTAAAAATAAAATAAAGACCCGAAGAAAACAATAAAGAAACTCTTCAAATTTTAAATAAATATATCCTACATTTCTCATCTTTTACCTAGGTCGGTCCAAACGTGAAACCTCCTATTTTTTAAATCAAAAGTTTGCGGGGCTACTAAAATGTAAGTGGGTCCATTAAAACGAGCTACGTTTTGTACTCCAGAATGTATTTTTCTACACATTTATCAGCATTCTTAATCCACTTTTGCCAACGATAAAAAATGGCCGTGCATAAATATGAAGGTGGTTCCAAAAGTAATGGCTCATATGCTTAAACTAAAAAAATTAAGATTTTTTTTTTTTTACATAGGCATCACCACATTATCAAGGCCAAGAGGCCACTCAAGGATAAGGGTTAAAGAGTGTACAGTAGAAATTGGACAATATAGTAATCATTAGTAATGAAAATTTGGTAAATTTGATAACTTATATGGAACGGCTCATCAAGAACTTATTTACATTAGACTTGAACACAACCATATTGTAGTCAGCCGGAAAGCAGGAAAACGGAAGACAATTCCACAGGCGTGCAGTTCTAAGAAAGAAGCTTTGTTCATGGAATCTACGCTTAGGTTTAGGCACAGATAAAGAGTGGGAGGGAATTATTGATAGTGTTTACAGCTAGACGAGTATTTCTTGTGAAAGTTTGGCGAGGGGGCCATAGATTGAAGCTCAGTCGAACACTTTCCATGAAAATAACGATACAGAGACAAACTCGCAACATCTCTTCTGTGAGATAGAGGTTGCAAGGAAGAGAAAAGGACATCTATGAGGCTACGAAGTCTATTTTGAACTCTATCAAGGCAGGCCAAGTCCTTTCTAGCAGCTCCTGCCCAGATGTGGCAACAGTATTCCATCCTTTGACGTACCTGGCTCTTATATAGATAGAGAATAGCATCAGCAGTGAGATAACTACCGGATCGATAGAAAGATCCCACCATTTTTCCAGCGGCCTTGGCAACAGATTTGATGTACGTTTTCCATTTAAGATCAGGAGTAATGGTCAAGCCAAGAAGTCCTGAAGACGAGAGCCATTCAATTCAGTTGATGCCAGATGTGGATCAGAATGTTGATGATGTAAAGAGAGAAGCTTGGTTTTAGATGCATTAAAAGTAACCAGCCACTCCTTACCCCATTGTACTACGTGCTCAAGATCAGAGGAGAGAGAATTGGAGAGATCTTGGTCGTACGAAAACAGAAGTAGTACCATCTAAAACAAGTATGGTTTAATGCTTTAGAATTATTTTTCATTCAACCATCATTCTCAATGAATTTTCACACCTGAATTCGATGACACCTGTCTGCTTCTGATACACCTCCAAGACAAGGGCTTGATTTCCTAAAGTCTTACATTGTCAATATATGCAACAGAGACATAACATTTTTAGGTAATGAATGCATAATTTTAATCATCATAGCAATAAAAGTAGCAATCTACTCAAATCTATTCAGGTGGAATAAAAAATAGTTGACAACGCACTAGAAAGTCTACTTCAAATATAATATTTAAGATATATATTTTAATATATATAATATTTATATATCTAATTAATTATATATATAATATTTTATATATCTATATAAAAACCAAGTACGTCTAAGGATGGAGTACTGCTGCAATATCTGGGCAAGAGCCGCTAAAAACAGCCTATCCTGCCTTGACAGACAAGATCTTTTGATCAAAATAAGTACTGTCAGAATCACCACACTTTTGCCAATGCAAAACAAGTGTATTTATGCCAGTAACTTAAAAAATATAGCGCTCTCGTTGCGATGAATTCGCTAAAGTTGTTTTTGATATCGATTGGATTTTTTAAGCATTTCTCACGCAGAAAGTCCTCGAGATGCTTGAAAAAGTAGTAGGTGAAAGGTCGGAAAATATGTTTCGTAGACCAATTCTTCCAGCTTCAACAGGGTCGGTTTAGGATCGTGCGTCGGGCATTGTCGTGGAGGAGAATTAGGTATTTTCTGTTGACTACTGCTGGTTGTTGTTGTCGAAGTTTTTGATGCATTTCATGTATCTGTTGACAGTACTTCACCGCCGTAAGGGATTTCGCCCGTATTCCAAATTTGTGGATGAGACCACTCGCAGTTCACCAAACAATCAGCATGGCCTTCTTTTGATGCAACTCTACCTTCGCAGAGTGTGGTGGGGGATTGTCAGCGTCTAACCACTGAGCTGAACGTCACCGGTTGTCGTATAAATTCACTTTTCATCGAAAGTTGCAACCCTGCCGTGCGGCACCTATTTATCGTTTTTTTTCTTTCCAATCTCTTTTAAGTGGGTGAAAATCGCCGTATACTTTACGTCTAATTCAAAACAAGTTCTCGATCAGTTGTATATGCATTGGCTTCGGCTAAGGCTCTTAATTGAATGTTGTCAACATCCGATGGCCGACCACTATGCTCATCATTTTAAAGACTCTTGCTTCCACCACGAAATTTCTTCAACATTTTGCTGTGTGTTAAATAGTGGTTCCAAGATCAAACGCCTCTTTGATTTCGCGGGCCGTTTCAGTAGCTTTTCGACCTAGCTTAAATTTAAATAAGAAAGTTGTTCGAAATTTTTTTTTTTCATCTCGTATTCAATGTTCTGAAAAGAAAACATAATTGCATTAAAACGATTGCATATGAGATGACCGTTTCAAAATATAATCTAAATAAGTTATTGTTGAATCGTAAGAGAGTATGGCGGCTGTAGGCAAATACCGAGCCGTGTTTGAAATGACATCACCATAAGGAAACAAGAAAAAAAAGGACTATAAAAAAACAAACTTGCACAAACTGACGATTACGTTCGAGAGGACAAAGGTCAGCGAGAAGGAACACGATCATGTTTTTTTTTGGGAAAGTATCGGGAAATAAATGTTGTTTTTTACAAAAAGAAGGAATCGAGTTATTACTTGTCTTATGTTCATTGCGACGTACTCTGCCACAACGTGTGGGATCCCGAGTGACTAAATGTTAATGTTAACACGTTTGTAATCGTGTGGAATGTTATGAAATTATTATTATTCTTAAATAATTACATTCTACTCAAGTTCCACCATTATCAATCATCGCGGTGGTGTCTCACCGTCTACCTGACACTCATTTTAACACTTCTACTCGTGGCCCTTAGGCCTTCATAAGCGATGATCCCCTAGTAATATATATATATATATATATATATATATATATATATACCCCCAGTAGAGTTTAGTTTCCTAGAAGTACATCCAATGAAACAACATGTGTCTACCGAAGAGTGCTCAATGAGTGAACAGAGCAGGTATAATAAATGTATTTATACAAACATTAATGGCTACATATGTTCATACATGTTTCTGTAGAGAGAGAGAGAGAGAGAGAGAGAGAGAGAGAGAGAGAGAGAGAGAGAGAGAGAGAGAGAGAGCACAATCACGTTTACACCGGTTCTTGTCTGATCATCGAAGTTAAGCAACGTTGAGCCTGGCCAGTGCCAGATGATGGGTGACCATTTTGAAGAGGAGGCGCTGTATGTACCGTGAGGTAAAATACCAAGCCGAGAAACTGGTGCGGTCCATCCTTCTCTCGAGGGAAGATGGGACACTCTTAAGCCGTGGTAGGCGGCAAGATAATAAAAAAAATACTATTGATAGCCCAGGCGAACCATCAAGTATTCAGTTACCGACAAAATTTTGAATTACACTACAACTCGTGTGTGAGTTCAATCTCGGCTACGGCCGCACTGGATATATATATATATATATATATATATATATATATATATATATACACAGAGAGAGAGAGAGAGAGAGAGAGAGAGAGGGTGAAAGAGGAGAGAAATGGAGAGTGATAGAGAGAATTTACGCAAATCAGAAAGTTTTCCCTAGCTCTCAATCAGTAGCTAATTCTAAGCGAAAATTCCATAAGCAAAGTTTCTTTCCTAGAACTGCTCTTCGGTGGAACAAGATACCACTGAGTTGCTTTCCAACTGACTATTACATGGTCGTTTTAAAATCTAATGTAAATAAGTTATCGTTTAGCTGTTCTATAAAATAATCAGACCCTACCAGAGTGTCACCATAACTCTTTTGTTTACATGGGGGGGTCACCACTTATTAACGCCCAGAGACCACCCGAGGATAAGGGTAAATGGGTATACCTTAGGCATTGTGATTTTAGCGTAGTAAACCTTAGTGCGAGTTTTGTAACTTTGATTACTTAGGGGGACGGTTCAATAAGAAAATGTTTACGTGGGACTTGAAGGCAATCAGATTGTAGTCAGCTGGAAAGCAGGAAAACGAAATAGAGTTCCACAGGCGAGCAGTTCTAAGAAAGAAGCTTTGTTCATGGAATGTACATTAAGGTTTAGGCACAGATAAAGAGTGTGGGAAATTGTTGACAGTGGTTCTGGCTAGACGAGTGTTTTTCGTGAACAATAAAGCAGAGACAGGCTCGCTTCCTCTCTTCTGTGGGAAAGAGGTTCATTAACACTTATCCTCGAGTAACCCTTAAGTCTTCATACGCGATGGCCCCCGAGTAATATATATATATATATATATATATATATATATATATATATATATATATATATATATATAGATAGATAGATAGAGAGATTGCGCGCGAGAGACAGAGAGAGAGAGAGAGAGAGGGGGGAGGGGAAAGAGATTAAGAGAATTTCCATAAATCAGAAACATGTTTTCTGCTTGAAGGTTGCTAAGTGCACGCACACGAAATGTAACCTTTGTTTCATATAATAAACGAAAAAACCAAACAAACAGGTCGATATATAAACAGAAATCGATATAAATTCAGTTGAAAAGGAAAACAATTCTTTAAAATTAATGAAGTCCATTTCATTTCCAGGAAAATTCAACTTACGGAAAATGAACTCTTTACGAAACTATTCTAATTACTTATCTCAATGTGGATGTAGAGATCGATTCCCTACTGGATCGATGTATTGATCTCCAAGCTTACATATATCAATCAGATCTTATGTTTGGAAGTAGAATATTCAAAAAATAATTAAAAAAAAATGTTTAATGCCGTTTTATTTATTTGTATTTTTCTTTCAAATGATTTTAAAACTGGATTTTTAAAAAAAGTCGCATCCGAACTTATTCAACCTTACTGAACTATTCGCTACAATAACTCTTTTCTTCCGCATTAAGTGCGGGTTTATCTCAATTTTAATGTAATCGATATTCGAGTACTCTGATCTTCCTTTAAACATGAGAGAACACGAATATCAATCATCAGCCTCACCAACATTAAAACAGTAACTTTTAGAGAAACGACAATACCAAATTACTTACTTAGCGTGGTAAAGCGAATAGTAGTATATAACTACTACTTTGCTAACAGGGCTTTGATTTCATCCATAAGCTGTCGACATCAGGATCGGTAATGTAGGTAAACTGATCGATTCCTTATCGGGTCGATTTATTCATTGGTAAGTGTACATATATCAATTAGATATATAGGTTTGAAAGTAGATGGTTCTAAATAAAATCTATAAAAACATATTTAAAACCGTTTTGCAAAACATGTTTTACTTATTTGCATTCATTTTAACAAAATTTATAACTGGATTTTAAAAAAGCGCATTCCAGTTCATTCAAAACTACTGTTCTATTCGTTACAATCATTTCAGACTTAAGTCAGTGTACTGTAGTAATTTTTGTAAACTCTCTAATTCTTACATTCAGTGATCGATATTTCTGACAAATAGGGAAGAATTGCTGTTTGCTGGGCTGAAATCTATCTACAGGACATTTATCGTTTTGATTTGAATTGGTATTTTTAGTTGTTTGCATCAAGTATCTTCATGGGCGATCTGTATGAAACAAAAATAGCCATGCAATCATTTACTTACACAATGTTTCTATTTCGCCATGCTAAAGGGAATCTCAATCATCAGAATCGCCAACATGAAACCAGTTACTTTTAGAAATGGCTATACTCCTCTTCAAGCCTAAACCTTCTTTATGAAGCAAGGGGTGTCTATGTAGTGATATAAAATACAAACTGGAACACAGCAATTTGGTAAAAAATGATGTCAGTATCAGTGTCAGTATCAGTCGACTTGTTGTAAACTATGCGTATTTTATCATGGATGTGTTCGCTGCAATTATTCTAGTCTGTTGTCTATACAAAGTGCACCGTTCTTTCAATTTCAAGGTCATCTATATTTAAATTCTTCTCATTTTGTTTGATAACAAAGTCAGTAATAATAGGTTTTTTTTCATACATATGTTTAAAAATGAAAATGTGTTTACATTTTTATGATTTTTAACCAATTTTGGAAATTGTTCAATAGACAAGTAACCCACAGTTCTCTCCCTTTTAGCAGTTTATGTCTCTTTTTCTGGAACTCTTTAGTTTTTACAACCATTTCAATATTAATACATGCATTATTCGACACGTAAATAGACCAGCCGATATATACAGATAGGAAAATAAAGATAGATAGATAGATGGATAGATAGATAGATAGATATCTCTTTATTGTCCTATCTGTATATATCGGCTAGCTAGATAGATAGCTAGCTAGCTAGCTAGCTAGATAGATAGATAGATAGAGAAAAAGAGAGAGGAGGAGGGGCGAGAGAAAGAGTGGAGAGAGAGGAAGAAAGAAGCAGAAAGAAAGGAAACGCAGGCAAATAAATAGACGTACAGAGAGATGACGACTGAGCTAGAAATTGATGGGGAGGCCGAAAGGTGAGTAGACAGGGCGATATAGAGAACAGCAATGAAACAGACAGACGACTTATACAGACAGTGAAATAGTCCAACCAATGAATAGGTTGAGGACGATTAAAAAGAACTTTCATCCGCTCAAATAGTTCCTTTTTGCCCGTCTTCTATATTGTGAATATAAACCTTAGAGGCTGGAAATTAGCTTACTCGATTTTAATCTAATAAATAATTTGCATTCGTATTGCCTGAAATGATATCTAATCACCCGTAAATTGTAGACATTATTTAACACCGAATTCTTATCCACCAGCAAGTTGCACACTTAAAATAAAAAAAAAAGAAGATATTTGCTTGATTTAGTTTTTTTGTTCTGAGGTTGCTTTCTCGTATTGGTTCAGATACAAAGAGGCGGAACCATAATAAGGTCGTCAATATTTTTAGTAAAAAACTATCTTAGGCATCGGACCAGAGTCGAACACAACACGCCGAGACCGCAAGCCGCGTTAGCGTCTACGTTACCTCGGCCACTTCCTATTTAGCAACATTTAAAGCTCAAGAAAAAAATATCAAGTATTATTGTGCTTAGAGGTCTTAAATATTGGACACGTATATTTTTCTTCGTTGAGGAAAACATGAAATAGGGTTTAGCCAGAGTTTGCTAGTGTACTAAGATCTCAGTCAAGCTAAGATTCGAGTAAACCAGTGTGATTATGTGTACCAGAAGCAGTCGCGACTTCACATGGCTATGGCATGGAGTAAAAAGGTAAGTCGGCAGTCTATTGGACGTCTCAGAGTTAAGTTTTCACTTATCGATGCATGAAAACTATATACAACCCTAAAAAATTTATTTTCTATTTACATATACAGGGAAACACCCCTATATATATATATATATATATATATATATATATATATATATATATATATATATATATAACGTGATCTTAGAAGCGCAGAATTTTGAATTGACAACTCTACATTTTTACTTGAACATTTAGTTATTATTGGTTATTCAGGGTTCAGCTTGGTTTCGCAATTCATCATGAAGAAACTGACCCATGAGCACCGTTTGCAAATTGCAAATTGTCCAAATTTATTTTCTTTACATTTGATGAACGAATAATTTCACGACATAAACTTTTCAACTGGTCACCTCGTTCTTACGATTTAATTCCGTTCGATTATTTTTGTTTGAGATATGTAAAGTCCTATGCCTACGTTGATAATCCAGACATAATTAATCACTTGGAAGAAAACACTGCAGAAATACAGCGTAATTTAATGCGTAAAATTAGAGCTCTGAATTACGTCATTAGATCTCTGAATTACGCAAACCAGAAGTGCAATATCACGACCACCGAGATATAGAAGGCCTGCTAACTGAAAAATGCCTGCACGTAATGTATGTAAGATTTGTGGAACTGTTACTAGCGATACTATATGACGGCATTTTCAAAAAGAGCATTTAAATTTGTTCAAAAGAAAAGAAAGGAACCCAATTCGATTAATAATGAAACTTAACTTTACTCAATATAAAATATAAATATTATCTTTGTAAAATTGCCTAATTTTAAAGCTATATAAATCTAATACTGATATAACTGAATTATAAAGGAGCAAACAATTAAAGAAACATAAAACGCAAACAATTCTTGGCCTTCTGGACAATATCACAGCGTAGTAGTATCTGTTCTGATGCTACAATTCACCTTTTCTGTTCTCGGCCGGTGGAGGAGATATCCTTCATGACTGTGACAATTTCTATTTTGCTTCCTATCCAAAGTGCCCCTTATTGGTAGGCTGAATTTTCCCCACAAGATTATATGATTATATATTGAAATATTTAAATAACTAGTTTATTAGTTAGTTTCCGCAAACTTAAGGTATTCAACAGCGAGCTCGCAGCCATTTTTCTTTTTCAAATATATCGATAAACACTATGATTTTCGAGCCGAATAAACATTTTACATTAAATAAAAATACTAAAAACTTATCCAGTAAGTAGAAAAGTAATTTATCTTGTCTTAAACAACATTTGTTTGTTATATATTTGTTTTTTTTTACATCTTTTTCGAATCTATGTGCATAGTAAAACAGCCCACCTTTGTTTTTCATTAAATAGAACCCTCACCTCCCGTTCAAGTAGCTTTCTAAATAATATTTCAACACGGTGCAAACAACATTTATTTATAAGATAAAAAAAAATATGTTAACTAAAATTAATGTACTCTTTATTTTTAGTTCATATCAAAACTAATTAAAACTAATTAGTAAATGAATTTGTAATTAATTTGTGTTGATCGGATATCTCGGGGGGAGAATAAAACATCTCTTATTTAATTTCCTGTTTCAGTCACGTAAATTATTTACAGTTGAAATGTTTAAAAAAAAAATAAAAACTTGAAGTTTTGAATATATTTCAAAGAAATAAGTTACGCCCGGTTCTAAAATATTGAATTCATCGATCGTAAAAAAAAAAAAAAACTGTCGTAAAAAATGCTTCTAACTTTAAAATCTTTGGAAATACTCAGTGCAAGGTTTTATTTATTATTAAATGAACGGAGTGAAAAGTATTCTTATATAAAACTTGTTTGTTTACAGTAAAACAAAATAAATAAATTAAATTAAATATTCGACTTTCTCCATAGAAATAAAAGTTCAAAAAAAAGTTCACTTACTATATTTTGTTAGATTAAGATTATCCCAAAGTGCAATTATAATAATTATTCAAATGGAGAATATTTCTCTTTAGAAGAAAATACATGGACGTTCGGTACCACAGCCATATTTTTATGCTTATTAACGTGACCACGTGGTTGAGCACAGGAAGCATTTAGTACCCTTTACCTACAAGCTGATTTGGCATTATTTTTGACGTTATATTTGCTGAGATGGTTGATTTATATTTATATTATATTTATATTTATATTAACACTTATTGATCTTTAATAAAGTTTTGGTATATAAACTGCATTTTAATCTAAATCATTTTAAAAAGATTTTCCAAAGAATGTAAAAATTTATCTATGGTAACCTTAAAATACTACAGTTTGATAGTTTTTTCCAGAATAATATAGTGCATTTTTTTAAATTTTGTATTAGGGATTGAATTCATCCTTATTCGTTTTGTATATGGCGAATTAGAATTTTAGGCTAATTAATTGTTAGTGGTAGATTTAAACAAATGGGATACTTAATTATATGAGTGTATTATGTATATCACTATATATACAGAGTATGCACATAGAAACATACATAGAAATATTGACACAATATCAATACTTATATAATATATAAATATATATATATATATATATACACATATATTAATATAAATATAAACAGACATACATGTATGCATACATATATGTGTATACCCACATACTAGCAAACATCATATACATAAACCAATGTATATATATACATATATACATATATATATTTATATATATACATCACTCAATACAACATGCATACACACAACATGTATAAGCATATATATATATGCGAAGACAAGCATACACACACAAACAAACACACACACATATATGTATATATATATATATGTATATATATATATATATATATATATATATATATATATATATATATATATATATATATATACCGCATGCAAACATTCAATCGTCTGGGTAAAGTTATGGATTTATTATATACTTACTGGTTGTATCAAATTAATAATTATAATAAATTAATATATTCAAGCTTTTAAAATGATATTTATTATAACTTTTAGTATACTTAAATATATACACATAAACACACATATAGATATGCATATATATATATGTATATATATATATATATATATATATATATATATATATATATATATATATATATAAACACCAAAACGTTCATAAATATATTTTGTATAGAAATTTATCCGATAAGTTTCGAAAATAGAAAAAAAATCCAATCTTAAAATTATAAGAATAGAAGAATTTTTACAAGGGGATTTTTTTATATTTCATCGGTTGAGGAAGATAATAATATTTAATCGAATCATTTCTTCTTAAAAACACAGATTCATTATAATCTTGAGATATAGCTTAGTTGTAGAGCATTCGACTGCAGGTCAAATGATCCTGTTCTCAATCACGGGGGTACATCACCATCTTATTTTTTTGTTTTGTTAATGAGTGTAATTTATGATTGAATGGGCACCATTTAAAACCGCTGGTAATCATTTCTTCGTTTGCATATTTTAAAACTAAACATTAACCAGAAGTGATTCATCAGTAAGCCCAAAATAGCAGCTTATGTTGTAAACAAACACAGACGGAATTTGATGAACGACATTATAATTTTTATTTTATTTATTTTTCATTTTTTGCTACTTAGTTCATCGGCCAAATTATTCCCTCATATATCATATCAACACCGGGTTGCCAGCTAGTATATATATATATATATATATATATATATATATATATATATAAAGCTGAATGTGTGTGTGTCTGGTCACGAAAAGGTAGCAACTGTCTGGCCTTTTGGTCAAGATCAAAGTGTAGTATCTGTTCTTCAGATGCTGCACTTCATTTTCTTGTTCTCTTTCGGTGGAGGAGAAATCCTTCACGACTGAGACACTTTTTATTTTTGTACCTGTTCTCCACGTTAAAAAACGACCCTGGTGTCTAACTCTGTCCCGTGGGGAGGCATAGTAAATAGGTACTTTTAAAAACTAGTTACATATAATTAAAGAAGATGTATCGAAACACAGGAATGGGCATGTTTGATCTGGCAGAATGGTGGTTCATTAAATCTGTGGGGTTTGCGTTCGCGCCTAGTCTACAAAGTATGGAAATAAAAAAAATTAAAAATAAAAAAAAAAACGTTTGCAAGTGTTTTTGTTATAGATGTACATAAGAATACTTTGATAAATATGTTTTAACTTAAATAGGGATGGTATAATAAAATTGTGGGGTCTGCGTTCGCGCCTGGCTTCCATGGAATGGAAATAGGCACAAACCTTAATAAAGACTTTTCATATGTATCTGCGTAAGTATACTTTGATAATTATGTTTCAGTTTGAAAAAATATGGTATAATAAAATTATGGGGTATTCATTCGCACCTGACCTCCATGGAATGGAAATAGGTCACAAATTTTACAAGGTTTTTTAATATAGATCCACAGAATATTGTAGTGTTTCAGTGTGAACAGGTATGGTATAATAAATTATGGGGTGTATCTATTTTATTTTTACTTGCATCATATTTTGCTTTGGTTTTGATAACCCCGAATTCGAAGCTATCTCTTTACAACCCTTCCTTTTCATTACCTATCATACTTTCATAAATCAGAGTCTATTTTCTGTAGGCTGTTTTTGAATCCAGTCAGCGACGTGTACTTTTGCTAGTGTATATATATATATAGCGTGTCCCAAAAGAAGCTGAATTGATCAAATATAAGATTGAACCATATAAGCATCAAACTAGCGAAAAAATAGTTCAGAGCATTAAGGTTAACCCCACGAAAGTCATCATGAATCATTACACCATCAAGGAGTCGATATTTATTGTAGACTGGTACTTTCAGTTGAATTTAAATTTCAAATTCATCAGCTTTTTTGGGACACCCTATATATATATATATATATATATATATATATATATATATATATATATATATATATATAGGGTGCCCCAAAAGAAGCTAAATATATATATATATATATATATATATATATATATATATATATATATATATATATATGGGGTGCCCCAAAAGAAGCTTAATATATATATATATATATATATATATATATATATATATATATATGTATGTATATGTATATATAGCTCATAATGATAATAATAATAATAATAATAATAAACCAACCCCGACAAGAACAACCATACTATAAATAAAAATACTAATAACGAACAAGATAAATGCAATTGTAGACACCGCACACTTTTCCCACTTCAAAATAAATGTCTAACCAAAAGCATAGTTTATCAGGCAACGATATTTGCGAAAGAAAACCCGAATAACAAGAAATATTGCGTAGGTATGACTTCATTAAATTTCAAAACCCGATACTATGACCACAAAAGTACATTCAACAATAAAAAACACCGTATAAAAACAACACTAGCGAATAAATACTGGGAACTCAAAGAAAGCGGACATTCGCCGGTAGTCGAATGGAAAATAATAAGACAAGCTACTACGTGTAGGGACCGAGACGACAGATGTAGATTATTATACCTTCATGAAAAATTTGCTATCCTGTACTTTAAAGAACCCCAACATCTATTAAACTGTAGAAGAGAAATAGCAAATAACTGTGTCCACAAGATAAAATTTACTTTTGGATAGCGATACAAAATAGTTTTAAAACTAACAAAAACAATAGAAAATAAACAAATAAATAAATTAAATACACATGAATATACATAAACGATCACACATATATGTATATATATGTGCATATATGTATGTACACAAATATATTTATATATAAACTAACAATAAAAAAACAAAAAAAACGCTAACCTAGTTTTAAAACAGATCCTTTGTCCGATAAAATGCATGCCCATTGGCTGATAGGAAGGGCGGTGGATACTAGAAAGCTGATTTGCTAACTAAAATCTCAATAGAAGAGGAGCATATAAAAACGATCAAAACAACAGAATTCGCGCATAAGCCTGAAGAGTCCTAGAGTGGATGAAACGCGGAATATTCAGTGTAGCTTAATCGTCATATATATTTTATAGATTACTAACTAGCTCTACCTACATAGTAATTTTCTGAATTTTTGAGATGAGGTGTTTTCATTGATTGAGATTGCCGGACTGACTTCCTCATCTTGGTTGTTATTGTCACAACGTTTCGGCCGTTTTGCCCTCCGGCCTTCATCAGGTGTTTTGTATCGAACTGGGAAACCGTTTGTTTGGGGTCTCGAACCCAACCCTTTATTATTATTACGGGGGTACCGTGTTCGGACTCCAGCTAGGCTCTGGGACATAGATGCTGATTCTCTGTTTTTGAATGTTACTTTTTTACTGCCTTCGTTCAGGATTGAACTCAGCACCTTTGGGTAACATGTAAACTTTTATACAACGACTAGGACCACTCGGCCATATGTCACTAGTTGGTTTTTGTTAATGTTAAACCTATCAGAGGTGTCCAAATTGCATTCAGCTCTATGCTTGGTTTGCTCAGTAGGTTGTTATGTCCGAGCATGTGAGCTGTTTCTTTAAGTTTTCTCACTTTCCAGTGGGTCTCTCTGTTTATTATTTTTACTTTATCCCATAAGGGGTGATGGTCCTCCCTCTCCATCCAGACATGGTTGGCTATACCCGATTTTTCCTTCTCCCCTTTAGTTACCGCTTTTCGGTGTTTTTCAACCCTTACTTTAAGGGGGCGGCATGTTTCACCCTTGTAAACCTTTCTGCAACTGCATGGGATGAAGTATATGCAGTTCTTGGTCATGTTCTCCTCCATGCGGTGCTTCACTCATACCAGGTGTCGTCTGAGTGTTGACTCGCTCTTGAATACCGTCCTGATGTTGTAGGGGACACATATTCTCTGGCTCTTTTCGGAGATGCCTCATATGTATGGTAGGCAGACCGTTGGAGGTTTTTGGGTTTCATTCTCCTCTCTTATACTATTCGCACGTTTGGTGGAGAGTATGCTATCGGGATAGTTGGTCAGGTTGAAGAATACCCTCCGTCGTAATAACTATCCCGATAGCATACTATCCACCAGACGTGCTAATAAAAAAATAATAAACAGAGAGACCCACTGGAAAGTGAGAAAACTTAAAGAAACAGCTCACATGCTCGGACATAACAACCTACTGAGCAAACCAAGCATAGAGCTGAATGCAATTTGGACACCTCTGAAAGGTTTAACATTAACAAAAACCAACTAAGAATTGTCCTAGTGACATACGGCCGACTGGTCCTAGTCGTTGTATCAACGTTTACAGTTACCCAAGGTTGCTAAGTTCAATCATGAACGAAGGCAGTAAAAAAGTAACATTCAAAAACAGAGAATCAGCAACTATGTCCCAGAGCCTAGCTGGAGTCCGAACACGGTACCCCCGTAATAATAAAGGGTTGGGTTCGAGACTCCAAACAAACGGTTCCCCAGTTCGATACAAAACACCTGATGAAGGCCGGAGGAAAAACGGCCGAAACGTTGTGACAATAATAACCAAGATGAGGAAGTCAGTCCGACAATCTCAATCAATGAAGCTCTACCTACGTATTGAGCATTTTTGAAGTAAATACTTAAAGTTTACGCATAAATCTATACTTTCGTATATAAATTTATGTGAGTAAATTAAGTAGTTATATATATATATATATATATATATATATATATATATATATATATATACGCGTGTGTGCATAAGTAAGGAAAGAAGAGATAAGGAGAGACAAAGTTTGCTTGAAGCATTGTTGGTAAAGAAATATATAGATTTTTTTTAAAGCCAAAGACAATGCTGGGAAAGACCGGAATTATGAAAGTAAAGAAAGAAAAACAAATATATATATATATATATATATATATATATATATATATATGGGGTGTGCATGAATAAAGAATCACTACGAAAAATGTATACATGCTTATATATTTTCTGTATTTATTTCCTATGTGTTGACGTGTAGGAATACTGAAAGGCTTTAAAAAAAACAAGAATTTTTCTTTCAAAATCACATAATTCTCGACGGATCCTTCGATCTTCCTCAGTGTGAATGATGAAAACATGAGTATAGGGCGGGCGGGTACAGCAGCGGGAGGAGGGGCACGGGTATAGCCAATAAGGTAAAGATCTATTTGAATATGACCCTTCCAACACTATTGACTTCGAATGGTCATCAAATTCTGTGGCCTCTATTCAAAACCAAGTCTTTCATAAACGTTTTAATCGGACACCCACACATCCTATGAACATACATGCATATACATCCGCACGCTACCACATATGCTTCTTCGCGTACACATACATACACAGAATGCTCACGTTTATAGACGTACGTACATATACACCTGGAGATTGATAAGCAGATGTAGGTGATGAGCTAAGTAGAATCCCCTTTAAGTACCAGGAACAAACCTGCTAGCTTCCTTTTCGAGATGAACTCAGGAAGACAGGTTCGGTTTTTTCCGAGCTAAGTTAAACAATTCTTATCCATAACTGTTAATCTATTTTGTCATAACAATGCCTACATTTGTGCATTATATATATCTATATATATATAAATGTAATTCTTGGTTTGTTACAAGTGAATAAAAACATGTTTCTACGTTACCAATTTATTTGAAATTTTCAACCAACCCATCTTTAGAGTCGAGAGATGTTTTTATGTTATTAAAGTAAATTTTCCTCGCGAATTATTAAAACATTAAATAAAATAAATATATTTTTTAACCGTCAGTGCAAACCTTCTTTGTTGATAAAACTGAACTTCCGGTTCGATTCATTTCACACCCACGAATTTACGATTCATTTTCTGTTTACTCGATAAATAAAAAACACAAAAAAGACATAATTCATTTGTTTATCTTCCAAATTTTTTAATTTAAACATTTTTTCTTTATTATATAAGGCAAAAAAAAAGTTTGTCGCTTGCTTTTTGAGTTTTTTTTTCGATATAAGATTGGTTGGTAAAAGTACAGTTTTTTTTTTTACGGATTGGTAACTTGCTTAAATAATATTGGTGCTAATGCAAAGAGTGGTCCGCGCTATTTTTTAAATCGTATTTCCAGGTTTAATTAAAGTTTTATTATACGTTTTTTTATTTAATTGTAAGGTTAAAATACACCCTCCCCTCCCCATGTTAAGAATGGCTTTTTAAATATTAACGTTATTATTACAACACGGACCACTCTCAGCATGAGTACTGTACTTTCACCTAACAATTTAATAAACAAAACATTGTACTTATGCAGAGAAAGTACCATAAAAATATAATAATAGAATAATAACGTTATTTGGAAGCCATTCTTAACAGGGGGAGGACGTTTTGTTACTATTCTATACTTTCACCTAACAATTTAATAAACAAAAGGTAGTACTTATGCAGAGAAGGTACCGTGCTGAAATAACGCTATTAAGAAAGCCATTCTTAGCATAGGAAAGGGAGAGTGTTCTGTAACTATTTTATATTTTTACCTAACAATTTAATAAACAAAAAATAGTACTTATGCAGAGAAGGTACCGTGCTGAAATAATACATTTATGTAGAAAGCTATTCTTAACATGGGGAGGGAGTTTTGCATCTATTCTATACTTTCACCTAACAATTTAATAAACAAAAATAGATAGTACGTATGCATAAAAAATACCGTGCTGAAATAATATTATTTAGAAAGACATTCTTTACATGGGGATGGTATTTTGTAACTATTCTGTCCTTTCACCTAACAATTTAAAAACAAAACATAGTACTTATGCAGAGAAGCTACCCCGCTGAAATAATGACGTTATTATTTAGAAAGCCATTCTTAACATGGGGATGGGGTGTTTTGTAACTATTCTGGACTATCACCTAACAATTTAATAAACAAAAGTTAAACTTAAGCAGGCAAGGAACAGTACTGAATCATTAACATTATTTAGAAAGCCATTCTTAACATGGGGAGGGAGGATGTTTTCTAACTATTCTGTACTTTCGGTGCTGATGCAGAGAGTGATCTGCGCTATTTTTTAAATCGCATTTCCACGTTTAATTAAAGTTTATGATATGTTTTTTATTCAATTGTAAGGTTAAAGTACAGAATAGGTACAAAACCCCCTCCGCATGTTAAGAATGGCTTTTTAAATGATAACGTTATTATTTCAGCAAGGATCACTCTCTGCATGAATACCAATTAACGTTTTGTTCTTTGCTTTTTTTTACCGTATTTTTTGTTTTTTTTTCAAGAAAATCTTTTTTAACCAAGATTGAAAGTGCACGTTTTTTCTTTTTATTTACAGGAGTTGTTTTTATATAAGAAAATATGAATGCTTATAAAGAAATTGGGTACTCGTGCACTTATTGATCCGTGCTGAAATAATAACGTTATTATTTAAAAAGCCATTCCTAACATTGGGAGAAGAGAGTGTTTTCTACCTATTCTGTACTTTAATCTTACAATTGAATGAAAAAAACGTTAAATTTTTAGATTAGGTCCACCTCCACAATTTTCCTTTAAATGACGACTTTTGTAGGTTTTCGACTATGCTGAATACGGAAATCGCATTGAAATTTTGCAGAAATAAGTAGTTATCGAGATATTAAAAATTTGTATAATGCATTGTAATCTCTAGCAGTCGTCTTTTTTACACGGTTGCGCGCGTCATAAACAAATCTATGCGCGTAACAAAGATGGCCGCCAAAGAATACAATGCAGAAAACAACTATCTATATCTCGATAACTACTTATTTCTGCAAAATTTCAATGCGATTTCTGTATTCAGCATAGTCGGAAACCTTTAAAAGTCGTCATTTAAAAGAAAATTGTGGAGGTGGACCTAATCTAAAAAAAATACCAAAAAAACATAAAACTTTAATTAAGCTTGGAAATATGATTTCAAAAAATAACGCGGATCAGTAAGTGCATTAGCACCCATTAATCGACTCACGTGATCTATTAACAAATATTATCAAAGGCAAGATATGTTACTTTATTACCGAAATAGATAATTTTTTTTTGTTTTTTTAGTGCAAAATTTTTATTCAGCTAAAAAAACACAGCGTTTACTGTTATATTTGAAAATTACAAATGGCGGCAGACTGTGTTAACACATTGGATTTGGGAAAATGAGTTAAAACTAAAAAAAACTATACAAAATACTGTTAAAACCCACTGAATACATGTCTGCCTATGTCACAGTAACATATATTGAGTGAGTTACTGACAGTATTTTGTATAGTTTTTTAGTTTTAACTCATTTTCCCAAAGTTAATGTGTTCAACAGTCTGCCGCTATTTGTATTTTTCAAATATACAGATAAACACTACATTTTTTCAAACCGATTAAACATTTTACACTAAATAAAAACACTAAAATCTTATCCAGTTAGGTAGAAAAGTAACTTATCTTGCCTTTGATAACATTTATTCGTTATATTTATTTTTCAACAACTTTTTCGTTTCTGTGTTTAGTAATACAAACCCGTTTTATTTACTATAACGTTCAGTCAGCTCGAAGAACAGTGTTTATCAGTGTATTTGAAAAATACAAACGGCGATGGACACTGTTGATGATGTTAAGTTTGAGAAAATGATTTAAAACTAAAAAACTATACAAATACTATCAGAAACCCACCGAATATGTTAGCCGATGTCACAATAACATATAATCAGTAGGTGTCTGACATTGTTTTGTATAGTTTTTAACTGATTTTTCCAAACTTAACGTATTTAGCAGAGTCCGCGACCATTCGTCTTTTTCAAATACATAGATAAACACTGCGTTTTTGAGCCGATTAAACATTTTACATTAAATAAAAACACTACAAAATTATCCAGTTAGATAGAAACGTAGTTTACCTTACCTTTGCTTTCATTTATTCGTTTTTGAACAACTTTTTCGAATCTGTGTTTAGTACCCCCCTTACCCAAATATTAATTAAAAACTCACATTTTTTAATACAATAAAAAAGAAAACTATTTAGCGTTTCAATGGTTTAGCAACTTTCGGCTTAATCCACTGAATGTTGGTCGAGCCCAAGCCATGGTTGATGGTAACTCCCGAAGATCCGGATCCAATTCTGCAAGAGTACCATATTTTTTTTTTATTTTCGCCTTTTTTTTTTAAAAACTTTTTGGAGTGGATTGCTGTACTAAGAATATAAGAAACATACATTTCCTCTTTTTATTAGAATTTTCCATTACACGAAATTAAGCCACAGCAACGCGTGACAGGGTACAGCTAATATATAAATATATATATATATATATATATATATATATATATATATATATATATATAACTACTTAATTTACTCACATAAAATTAATATACGAAAGTATAGATTTATGCGTAAACTTTAAGTATTTACTTCAAAAGTGCTCAATACGTAGGTAGAGCTGGTTAGTAATTTATAAAATATATATGGCGATTAAGCTACACTAAATATTCCGCGTTTCTTACACTCTAGGACTCCTCAGGCTTATGCGCAAAATCCTGAGGAGTCCTAGAATGGATGAAACGCGGAATATTTAGTGTAGCTTAATGGCCATATATCTTTTATAAATTACTATATACATACATATATATATATATATATATATATATATATATATATATATATTTGTTTGCTTATTTTATTTATTTATTCATCTATTTATTTATTGATTTTTTTCTTATTGTAGGTTTGACTTAAAACTCGAACCACCTAAACTTTACCCATCCTCTCTTGCTATTTTTCTTGTTTTTAATTATTTTTGTCAATTATGCCTGGTACTACTCTAAACCAGTCCTTAAATAAGATTCTCCAATCCAAAAACATGAGCCGAATTGGGAACTTAATTATGAGGTGAAGCTCGAATATTCTACCTCGAGGTATCTAAAGCAGCAAAAAAAAAAAAAAACTTCCACGGATTAACATGGGAGGGGAAACTATCTTCAAGTACTATACTAAACTGGGAATGGTGCAAAGGACTTATACTGAGTAGATATTAATAAGTCCCTCTTACCTTTTTTTAATGGAGAGTGGATAATACAGTGGATGTGTTATCGGCAGCTCCAATAACTCTTGCTTCTCCTTTTCTGTCCCTCAGTCCTCATTTCCAATGAGTGATGTTTCTGACAAAGGGTGACGAAAAAGCTGCTTCCCAGGTCGGTAGTACTTCGTGAACAGTAGTCTGAGATGCCGGAAATTTTCTGTCTCCGTGTCTATCCTTGCGGCCATGTCACTAGTAAGGGTGCTGGAGGTAAACGCTTCCTCTGGACTGACGTTAACCGCCTGATAGTCAGGGACCCGAACCTTAGATTAACCACTAAGGGGTCTGTCCTATCAGCGGGGGCAAAGTGCTGGGGTTGCAGTATTGCCATTTGGTGAATGGATTCTGGACCATGCAGTAGTTTCTGGTGGGGCCTCTCGATGTAATACTAGTGAGTAAATGTTACTAAAAAAATTCCATCTTTTCTCTCTTACTTTCCCTCTTTGTACTGGTCTAACCAAGTATGCTGACCTGTTCCAAAAATCCCCAAATCCTCAACATGAAATATCTCTAAAAGAAAAACATGAATAAATCTAGAACGCCATCCTCCAACGTAGACCCCTACTACCATGCATCCTTCTCCAACGCCAGGGGTCTACATTCCAACCTTCTAGAGGTTGAAACCCAATTGCAAGAGACGAAACCGGGCATATTCTTTCTAAGCGAAACTGGAATAGGGCCAACCACCTTCCTAGATGAGTTCATAATTAAAGGATATTCTAACTTAGCATCTTAATCAGACCCCCAAGATCGCTATGGGCATGGAATATGTGCCTACATTAAAGATGGCTTCCCGGGTAGCAAGGATATCTCCAAAGAAGACCCTAGTTTACCTTATATATGCTTCCGGGTTGCACTTGCTTACACTACCGCATTTATATTTGCCCACTATCGCCCCCCACAACAGCGGAGTTACTATCTTTAAGAGTATATCGGAGAAAATTGACCACATCCTGTCTGCTCATCCCGCGGCTAACATTCACATTTGCGGTGACTTCAATGTCCACAATGTGGAATGGCTGACCCACTCAAATAAGACTGATGATGAGGGGAGGTTCTGTCATGATTTTTCTATTACCCTAGACCTCACTCAGATTGTTCGCGAGCCCACCCGTGTGCCCGATACTACCGGTCAGTAGACAAGCCTTCTAGACCTTTTTCTCTCCACTTCCCCTGAGCTAGGATCATGTGCAGTTCTATCTCCTCTGGGATCCTCCGACCACTTCGTTGTATCAGTTAAGATAAAAATGAAACATAATAAGTCTTCAGACGTACCTCTTCACCGTACTGTATACCGATACTCTATGACTGACTGGGATAGCTTCCGTACATTCATATCTGATCTACCTCTCCATTCCATGTTTAAAAAGGATGTGTCCTCTATAGTATCAGACCTGACGAATGGTTACTTGTAGGCATAGACCAATTCATACCATCCAAAAAATTCCAACAAAAACCTAACAGCCAGCCATGGTTCTCCCCAGAATGTGCTGCTGCCATCGCGCACAGAAATCACTTTTTCCATAGCTACCAACGTAATAGATGTACTGAGACTAAAGCTGCTTTCAGGATTGCCAGCAACCACTGTAAAAGAGTAATAAAAATGTAAGAGAACTATATGCTCAATTCGTTAAATCCAAAGTAGCTGAGCAGCGGCTTGGTTCCCACCAGTTCTGGCAAATAGCAAATAGGATCCTGAATAGAAGCGTGCGTCCTATCCCAACCATTATCAATGGACCAGGGGTCATTTCGTCAGCATCCGACAAGGCCAAACTATTTGCCAAGAACTTTGCAGCAAATTCTACCCTATGCGACGAAGGCCATCAACTCCCCGTATTTCCTCCTAATCACACACAACACGCTAGATAACATACAAATATCTGTGCGTGAGGTCGCCAAGCTAATCAAGAACCTTGATTCCAATAAATCTACTGGCCCTGACGGCATTCCAATTATAGTGTTACAAAAGCTACAACCAGAACTTGCCCGAATACTTACCAAACAGTTTAAGCGTTGCCTTAAGGAGAAGTGCTTTCCAACAACCTGGAAAACCTCATCAATGTGCCTTGTATTTAAGAATTCAGGTGATAACTCATCTCCCTCTCAATACAAACCAATAAGTCTCCTGTGTGTCATGAGTAAGTTGCTGGAATCCATATTAAATAGAGAAATAGTCAACCACCTCAGCAGAAATAACTTTCTTAGTGGCACGCAATATGTTTACCGTTCTGCTAGATCTACAGCAGACGTGCTAACAGTTATATCTCATAGAATTTGCGAATCTCTGGACGAAGGCTTCATTTCTAGGGCAATTGCTCTTGACATGTCAAAGGCCTTCGAAAAGATATGGCATAAAGGCCTACTTCACAAGATTTCCAGTTACGGTATAACTGGAAATGTTTTCTCAATCATTAAATCATTTTTCTCTGATAAGCTCATAAAAGTAGTGGTTGATGGGCAGAAATCAGAGGCCCACAGTATTAATGCTGGAATCCCTGAGGGGTCCATCCTGGGTCCAACTCTCTTCTTGATCTACATCAATGATCTCTCAAAACACATGCAAAAATCATTCGTTGACATCTATGCTGATGACACGACTATCTATGGCAACACATCAAAAGCCGTTAGTGACAATGTTCTCTCTTATTCTCTCTCCTCAGATCTTGAGTGTGTGGTACAGTGGGGGAAGAGCTGGCTGGATACCTTTAATGCATCTAAGACCAAGCACCTATCATTACATCATAAACGCTCTGATCCCCATCTTACATCGATTGAAATGAATAACTCTCCTCTAGGGGAGGCCCCATGTTTTGATAAGCTTCTGGGCTTGATCTTTACTCCTGATCTGAAATTGAACACATACATCAAGTCGGTGGCCAAGGTCGCTGGGAAAATGGTAGGATCCTTCAACCGCTCCAGAAGATATCTCACTAATGATACAATTCTCTGTCTATATAAAAGCCAAGTACGTCCAAGGATGGAGTACTGCTGCCATATCTGGGAAGGATCTGCTAAAAACAGCCTATCCTGCCTTGACAGAGTACAAAATAGACTTCCTGGCTTGGTGGGGGATGCCCTTTTCTCTTCCCTGCAACTCTTCTCCCACAGAAGAGACGTTGCGAGCCTGTCTCTCTTTTATCATTATTTCCATTGCAAGTGCTCGTCTGAGCTCAATTCTCTGGTTCCCCCTCGCCAATCTTTCACGAAAAACACCCGACTAGCTGAAACCACTGTCAATAATTTTACCCACTCTTTATCCGTGCCTTAATCAAAGCGTAGG
>NC_136516.1:79649178-79669178 GCF_053919585.1 Euprymna scolopes | reverse complement strand
CTGATGGGCAATATTAATGCCAGATGTGTTATGATAAGAAGGGGGAAGTGAAAGTTTATACGGGAATTTTTAATAAGTTTAATCAAATTTAGCGAACCACGCATTCAAAAGGATAAAACTTCTTTTTTTTTTTGTAAATGTCATATATTTATCTATTTGAATGGCGTTGGTCTTACGTCAGAGGGAAGCCAGAAAATGTTTAAGTTATTATCTTTGTTCACAAGAGAGGAGCAAGATAACACGAAGCATATTAAACGATTTCCCAAGGCTGAGTGTTGACTTTATTTCAATAGATAACTGCTATTGACAACAATAAGATAGTAACGCACACACACACACACACACACACAAATATACATACACCCCGACATATATATATATATATATATATATATATATATATATATATATATATATATAGTTATAAGTGAAATTGTCTGTTTGTGTATCTTTCTATCTGTGTACATTTCCCTATCGAACTACTCTGTCGATTTCCAGTCTGCAGACTAGAGATTTCACATAAGGTGTATTGAGATTTGAAAAAAAAAAACTTAATCTGTTTTCGGCCAGAAATTTGGCTGTCAAGTGGTCAAAGTTCAACGATTTGACCGTTGAAAACTCTACCAAACTCCTCCGCAAATTTTGACTCTAAACTCTTGAAATTTTAGATGCAGCTTACTTGGACATGGATCAAACTTTTTTAATTTGATTTGAGCTCAAAACAAATGTTAAAGGGTGAAAATGGCGGGCAGATTTAAAAAGTTGACATCTGCGGTCACTACCAAATTATTCAGCCACCTTTTGGTCTAAACATTTGAAATTTTACATAAAGTATATTTAGACATAGCTTTTAGATGTTTTTGGCCGAAAATGTGGCTACCAAGGAGGTGAATCTAAAACGGGTTTACCATTGCGGTCTCTTTCAAACTACTCAGCCAATTTTGGGTCTAATCGTTTGAAATTTTACATAAAGGGTATTCAGACAAGCAGCAAGCTTTTTAATCAGGTTTTGGGTGAAAATTTGGCTGCCAAGAGGTCAAAGTTTACAGAATGTACCTTTGCAGACTCTACCAACTCCACCGCCAATTTTGGCTCTAAACCCTCAAAATTTTAGATGTACATTACCTGCACATGAGTCAAACTTTGTAACATATATATATATATATATATGTATATATATATATGTATATATATATATATATGTATATATATATATATATATATATATATATATATATATATATATACACATAAAGTTAGGACCAGTACATAGGGCCCGAGCAAAGCCGGGATGAGCTGCTAGTATATTATTTGAAAACAATTGAGAGATTATAATTGTACGATGTGCCTTCAATAAGTTTCTAGACTTGTTTTTTTGTACAGTTATTTAAAATTGTATCAGACTCTTGAAAATTCAGTAGGTTATTGCTATGTATCTTTTGAGATGACTGGCTATTTTTCTGATTCTTGATTGAAAGAAGAGGTACAGTAGGAATCAGAATACACCCTATTAAAGCCTGATTTTCATAGCTAGTGAAATTTAAAATTGTAATCTGGACGCGAGGACACGTTAAGAGAACGATATTCAATAAAACTATATTTTCAATTTGGAAAAATGGCACAGAAACATATGGAATCCCTGTAGACTGCTTTTGGACCATCTTGCATGAATTAAGCATCGGTTCTTGTCTGGTATAAGAGATTTTAGAAAAGCAGGGACCCCGTGAAGGATGATGAGATGGTTGGGAGGAGTAAAGAAGTCAGAGCACCAGAGTTAGTTGACCAAAGAAAGAATTTCATTGATAAAGACCGTCGTGTGTATATAGAGACAATAAGTGAACAGTTTTATGTCAGTGTGGGAGCCGTGACGAAAGTATTCGTAAGGAACTGAAGATGCGGAAGATTTGTGCAAAGTTTGTCCCAAGGCTGCTTTATTCTTGTCACAGACTATATAACTAATATAGGACTCAATACACCTTCCTATAGTCTAGACCTTGCTATCTGTGACTTTTGATTATTCCCTAAGCTAAAAAAACCGTAGAGGCTTTTAATGGGACAATTGAGGAGATGAAAGGGGCTGTAATGAAGGTCACTGATACGCTCACTCAAGGGGACTTCCATGGGGGCTTTCCGGAAGTTTTTGGAACGGTACTAATGTATTACAGCCGGAGAAGATTACTTTGAGAGGAATTCGAGTTCCATGCGAAAAAGTCTGGAAACTTATTGAAGGCACCTAGTATGCTATTTACATACGAACACATAACAGAGCTGAGAGGCAGAAGAAATACTAAGGTCTTATGTACGGTTTGAAAAGAAATCGGAATCTTAAAATCGTTTCAATCATTCGAATAATTATAGGAGCAATCGAATCATGGAAAAGAATTTCAAAAACTACCTGGCAAATATACTCAGCAAACCAAGTGCAAGAGAAATACAAGCAATTGCACACAATGAAACGGTTAGAACCCGAAAATATCTCTCGGTCGGAGTGACTGAAATTGTGGGTGATTGTCTGGCATTCGGTATGATACCCTAATACCATGAAGAACAAAATAATAAGAAATTTAAAATACAAAAATATAAAGGGAGAACTTCGATGCTAATTGGAGAGAATTTTAAATCTCTACTAGAAGCTACCATGAAGTTCCTAAGATCTGTATGCACAGCTGTTTGTCAGGAGAACCTGGCATGAGAATATTTTTTCTCTAAAGTAAATCCCGAGTAAATATTTCAAATCACATAGTAGTAGCGACCCACATATCATCTATGTATGGCAAACTAACACTAGCTGTTATGAGGAATAGTGGACTTTCTCCAGGTAGTACTACCTCAAGTAATAGCATGCAGTTGAATACTTCGCCAGACTAGATGAATTCTAATCTCGGAATCCAGTAAGACCAAGAGAACACAAGAAATATATAACTAGGCCTATGACAACAGCATATTCTTTCCATTGTTTTGAATCTCGAGTATATATCCGACACAGTTAAGCACACTTATTCAACTTAGAACAACATCACTCTTTATAAAAGCATATAAGATATCAACGGATACACAATCGAGAGTATAAAATGAAAAAAAAATATGCTGTTGTCCCAGCCTTAGTTGTAACATATTAAATGGTCAATTATTATGGGAAGAATACAATGTTCACAACTACTTTACTAATTTGAGAGATATAGACATTCAATGAAACATTCGAATATCTAGGTACCTCATATAGAAGTCTTGTATTAGCACTAGGAAATCGGCCCCTGGATTTCTGCGGACTTCGACTGAAGTAAAATAAAAAGAAAATGAAAAAGAAAGCATGAAAAAAGAATCTAAAACAATAACCTGGGAATATATACGAGGAGAGTGCAATAAGTAATGCCCCTTACCCACTTTCAGTTGTCAGATCTAGCTGAAATTTTGCATCTGCAATGATTTATATCTCTACGGGTGTGTGGCAAATTACAGCTCTGACCTAATTGTGGTTTCTGTTTTACAGGTGTTTGAACTAAGTCAGGTGTGAAATGGTGCCTGTTGAATGTCGAGCAGTGATCCGGTTTTTGTATTTTAAAGGACGTACACCACAGGAGACTTTTGATGAAATGAAAGAAACTTATGGTGATAATGCCCCATCATATGACCTTGTATAACGCTGGCATCGTGAATTCAAACATGACCGGAAGTCTGTGGAAACAGCTCCCAGACCTGGTCCCCCCCTTCTGCCATTGATGAGGCATCTGTCCGTACAGTTGAGGCTGCCATTTTGGAAGATCGGCGCATTACTATTCGCCAAATAGCCCTAGATGTCAAGATTAGTACAGGGTCTGTGGAAACTATAATTCATGACCATTTCCATATGCATAAGGTGTCTGCCAGATGGACTCCCAGGTTATTCACACCATTCCAGAAGCGAGAACGCGTCGAGTGCTCGGGGATGAATTTGGAAATGTGCCAAGAAGATGAGTTAAAGTTTTTCAAAAGACTGATTACACAGGATAACACCTGGGTCCATTACTATGATCCAGAGACCAAAGCCCAGTCAATGCATTGGAAGCACTTGGACTCACCACCTCCAAAGAAGGCAAGGGTGCAGCCCTCCGCTGGCAAGGTCATGCTCACAGTCTTCTAGGATCAGGACGGAGTAGTGATGACAGATTTCATATATATATATATATATATATATATATATATATATGTATATATATATATATATAACTACTTAATTTACTCACCTAAAATGTATATACGAAAGTATAGATTTATGCGTAAACTTTAAGTATTTACTTCAAAAGTGTTCAATACGTGGGTAGAGCTAGTTAGTAATTTACAAAATATATATGGCGATTAAGCTACACTGAATATTCCGCGTTTCATCCACTCTAGGACTCCTCAAGCTTATGCGCATAAGCCTGAGGAGTCCTAGAGTGTAGCTTAATCGCCATATATATTTTATAAATTACTATATATACATATATATATATATATATATATATATATAACTTTCTATCTATATATTTATTTCATATCTAGTAAGCTTTCTATCTATAAATATATCTACCGATCTCGCTTTCTATTTATTTATCTATCTACATAACTTTCTACACGTTTATCTATATGTGTATTTAGTTGCAAGGTAGCTAGCTGTCCATATATTCCATTATTTGTTTTCCATTTATCTATTTAATATTTATCTACCTAGCTGTCTAGATATTTATCTATATCTAATCTTTTTTTTTATGGCTTCCTCTGAAAGATATTGGCAGTTTCTTGTTCGTCTGTGATTTCCAACAAGTATTAACACATTTTCTCTCGTTCGAAGGAAATGTTTACCGTTGTATGTTTTTGTCTATTTTTTATGTCTCTTTTTTGTGTGTGCTTTTTGTAGATAAATATTTGTTCTTTGACTCAATTTGTCGAGTTCTTTTGTACGCCTTTATTTTAAATCGCGTCTGGTAATTGCCTTGAAGAGTGAAATGCACAAATATCTATTGAAGCCAAATGATAAGTTGACCGGAATGGAAAGGAGCAAGAGAGAAAGAGAGGGAGAGAGAGAGAGAAAAAAAGTGTGTGTGCGTGTGTGAAAGAGAGAGAGAGAGAGAGAGAGAGAGAGGAAAGAGAGGAGGGAGAGAAGAGAAAGGAAAATTTTGTGTTTGAAAGAGAGAGAGAGATAGATAGAGAGAGAAAGAGAGAGCGGAATTGCGTGTGTGAGTGAGGAAGAGAGAAATTGTGCGCGTAAGTGTGTGAAAGAACGAGAGAGAGAGAGAGAGAGAGAGGGAGAGAGAGAAAGTGGATTGTGTAAGTGCGATTAAAAGAAAGCGTTTGTATGTTCTAGAGAGAAAGAGATAGTGTGTGTTCTAGAGAGAAAGAGATAGTGTGTGTTCTAGAGAGAAAGAGATAGTGCGTGTTCTAGAGAGAAAGAGATAGTGCGTGTTCTAGAGAGAAAGAGATAGTGTGTGTTCTAGAGAGAAAGAGATAGTGTGTGTTCTAGAGAGAAAGAGATAGTGTGTGTTCTAGAGAGAAAGAGATAGTGTGTGTTCTAGAGAGAAAGAGATAGTGTGTGTTCTAGAGAGAAAGAGATAGTGCGTGTTCAAGAGAGAAAGAGATAGTGTGTGTTCTAGAGAGAGAAAGTTCGTGTGCTAGAGAGAGAATGTGTGAGTAACAAAGAGAATGTGTGTGTGAGAAATAGAACGACAGTGTGTGTGTGCGTGTGTGTGTGAGAGAGAAAGTGTATGTGAGAAAGAGAGAGACAGAAAGAAAGTGAATGAGTGTGTGTGTGTGTGTGAGAGAGAGAGAGAGAGAGAGAGATAAAGATTAGTCGCGAAATAACCAAAAAAGAGGAAATAAAGCAAGCTAGTGAGAAAGCGCGAAAGAAAGAGACAGAAATTCCTAAAGCGAGAGGACAAAGGGGAAAGATGAAGATTGAAAACAAGAGCAAGAAAAAGAGAAAGAAGCGGAGAGACAGAGACGGAGCGAGAAGGATAATGAGCAATGGATGAAGAAAAAGAGGGAGATGAAAAGATAGCTAAAGAAGAAGAGAAAAAAAGAAGAAAATTCGGGCAACAGAGAAACTTATACGAAGACACAAAGAGATATGAAAGGAAGAAAGAGATACACATTGAAGTAAAATAGGTAACGAGACAAAGAGAGAGAGAGAGAGAGAGAGAGAGAGAGAGAGAGAGAGAGAGAGAGAGAGCAAAGTAACAAACGGCGAAGGAAAGAGAAATTAGGGGAAAATAGAGAGAAAGAGAAACAGACAGACAGACAGACAGACAGACAGAGACAGAGACAAACAGAGTAATAGAGAAAACAAAGAACAAACAGGGAGAGTATGAATAAAAAGGGGCTGTAATGAGCGGAAGTCCGTCCAATTCCACCAAAGTGGAAAATAGAAAGAGAAAGAGGAAGTGAAAAGAAAGAGAGAGGCAAAAACAGACTACAGAAAGAGAGAAGTAAAAATAGATTAATAGAAAGAGAAAAAGAGAGACTACTGAAAGAACAAGATAACGAAAAAGAAAGGGGGGAAAGAAAAAGAAACAGCAAACGTGTAAGAGAGAGAGAGAGAGAGAGGGAGAGAGAGAGGGGGCGAGAAAATGGCAAACGATGGGCGTACGTTTGGCCAATATAACCGACGTGGGGAAAAGAGAGGTAGACAGTTATTGTGACAGAATAAGAAAAAGAGACAGAGAGAGCGCGCGATATATATATATATATATATATATATATATATATATATGTATATATATATATATATATATATATATATATATATATATGTGTGTGTGTGTGTGTGTGTGTGTGTAAAGAGAGAGAAAGAGGTGGACGGGAAAAAGGTTTTGTGATGGCGAGGAAGCCTGTCCAATGAAAGCGTGTAATTCAACGAGAGATTTTGTCGAACATTTCGTAAAGGCAATTTAAGTTAATAGAATTTGGATCTCACGTGATTTCATTTGTAATAACCGTTTCGGTGAAATGTGGACTTTATCAAGCTTTCATAATCTATTAGATAGACAAAACGCTGAACGGAGACTGCCTTAATTAAATCTTACTACTTATTGAAGGGTTTCCTATAATAGACACATACATTGTGTGTGTGCATATATATATATATATATATATATATATATATATATATATATATATATATATATATTAGAGAGAGAAAGAAAATTAAAACTCAAAGTTGAACTTTACAATCCAAATTTATTGTTCGACTTAATACTCCAAAAAACAATTTACAAAGGTCTTATTCCGCAGAGTTTCAAAGAATGCTATTCTTGTTAGACTGTACACACACACACACACACACACACACACACACACACACACACACACACACACACACACACATATATATATATGTATATATATATATATATACTTGTATCTTTATGGGTGTACTTATGTATGTATAAATGTGGATATGTACGTGTATGTTATGTGTAAATGTGTATGTGTGTGTATGTGAATGGATGTGTGTATATATATATATGCATATATATAGATATGTATAATTTTATATATCTGTATATTTACTTTTATCAATATCGGTATATGATTGACATAATCATTCGTATCACTATCTCTGTTGCTGCTATTATAAATATTATTATTATCGACATCTTTATTAGTTTTTTTTATATATAATACAGAGTGACCAAAAAACAAAACAAAAACAAAATAAAAGCTAAATAGAGGCCATCTAGAACATATGCTGTAGAACGGAGAAAAAAAGGCCAAAGACCCTAGTGTTTTGACGTGATGTTTTGAATATAATAAACTAGTTTGACCAAAGTTTCATTTCATTCGGACAAAACACTAAGAAACGGTGCCTAATTAGAGTTGGGGCCCGTTATATATATATATATATATATATATATATATATATATATATATATATATATATATATATATATATATATATATATATATATATACCCCAGCTCTCCTCTTACTCTCTCTCTCTCTCTCACTCACTATATATATATATATATACACCGATGAAGACTGAAGGATCGGTCGAAAATTATGTACTTATGAAAAAAGTTTTTTAATTTTTTTTTAATATTATTATTTTGTATTCCTGCACGTCACCAATTAAAAATGAATAAAGAAAAGTTATAAGCTTTTATATTTTTTGCATTCTTTTTTTTTTCATACACATATATATATATATATATATATATATATATATATATAATTTTTTTATACTTATCACTAAATTTTTTACTATAATTACTAATTTATTATTATTATTATTATTATTATTATTATTATTATTATTATTATTATTATTATTTTGTCATCTTTATGATGATGACTTTTTGACAGCCTTAATAAGCTATGATTCTGCAACACTTAAAAAATCATAATCATCACTCGTAAAATTTCTTTTAATAATGATATCGAATTTAACACTTTATAGAAAGGTCTTTTTCATTCTGTCCAGACAATTTCCAGTCAGATTACAACTAGCTTTCACGGACGCCCCCCCCCTCTTGAACTCACTTTTTCTATTTAAGCCGATGATGAAGGTTGTCATTTTTGATTCATCTCTTTTTACTATACGGTCCCATTTGACTAGGGACGGATTTCTCTTTGGACTACTGCACTGCCCGGAAAAAAAACAATTTTTATTATTTCAGCTGTTTTGAAAACTTTCCAATCAGATTATATGCATTGGAATACATTCTAGTTAAATAACTATTTTGCTTTTTGGATCATCCTGAGAGGAGTTTCATTCAAGCTGAAATATTATGCGCGTTTTGTTTTTATATTATTTTTTTTACATTTCCAACTTTTTTTTCACTTTTTTTTTTGGCAATTGAATACAATAAATTGCGGTTTCAATTAATAGCTTAACTAGCAAATTCTAGCATTGCTACAAATATGATTTGTTAATTTCTTTATGTCCTCTGATGAGAATAATAATAAGAATGTCATTCTTTGAAACTCCGAGGAATAAGGCATTTGTAAATTGTTTTGGGGAGTATTCAGTCGAACAATAAATTTTGATTGTAAAGTTCAACTTACAGTTTTAATTTTCTTTCTCTTATAATAAGCTCTACTCTCTATTGCGTATTGAGCTTTTATAATTCGGTTGGGATTAAATTTTCTATATATAAATACTGTTATTTATATTTGTTTGAATTTACCATGGCGTATGTCAGGTAAACACTATATCCCTTTATTTTATTAATATATATATATATATATATATATATATTAAGTAATGTGATTGATAATTTAAAATTTAAAAAATCAAATTATAATTAAATTAAAAATCCGTTTCATAAGAAGGAACAACAACAAAATCAATTATCTGTACGATCGTTTCGGAAAACAGTGCTTTTTATTGTGGTAGACATCCAGTCACGAACAATAATTATTACATATAGTTTTTTTAATAAGCAAGGTCTCCTCGTCAGCAAATTTTGAAGGGTTTTTATTAAATTTAAAAGGCACCATAGATAAACCTAGCATTAAAAGTAAGGCGGATGTATCTGAAAAAAAATGAAATAAATTTAAAATTGATAAAAAGTTTAATATGGGTTAGAGATAGAAAAGAAATAGAGTAAAATATAGATTTGAATTTGAATTATAAATTTGCTTTAAGTACAACATTAAAAATATATATATATTCATATATATGAAAATATAGACACACATATACATATACATAGATATACAGGTATATACATAAAAATATAGGCATAAAAATTTACCTTTTAATTTTTCGCCTTTTGAAATCAGGAACTATGGTTAAAATACTCATATATATGTTTGCTATAGTTTTTCACCTCTTTGAATGATGTGTAATAAATTATTTCCGTTAGCGTACTTTTGATTTAAAGACGCCACGGTTTATATTTCGAATGTTGTTTATATAATTACATAATGTAAGGGGGGATAATTAGTCATATTTTCTTTTCTTAAGGGCGCAAGGGGGATAATTAGTCTAATTTAATTTATGAAAAAAAATTGTAATCTATTTTTACTAATAAGTAATTTTTCATGATTTAAGGTGGTTTATATTTATTAAATTTAAACCAACGTTTATGACTGCATGTAAATATTAGTTCCTGTCTTGAATTTAATAGTGTGGTTGCATTTTTTATATCTTCGTATTTAAACATTTTTTAGGGTCTCTTTTGTACATAGTGCACAGAATTTATCTCCTGGTTTATATAGTTTGCAAGACTCAATTACTCGCCATTTTAAGTTGCAAGAAATATTGCAATTTTTTAGTTGCCAAATATAATTGGATAGAGTAGTTTGGTTTGACAGAGAGTTATTTTTAAAAGAATGTTTGTGCGTTGAAATTCTATGTTTTATTAGGCTAGATGTGGAACCAAAATATATTGCCTCTTGCTTATTGTGATTATTTTCCGTTAGGTCTAGTTCTGGATTATTATATGGAGGGTTGGTTTGTAATTGATCGGTAGATTGGTTTAAGTTGGTGTCATTATTTAATCTGGTATTTGAGTTATGGCTGTTAATAGATTCATGTGATTTGGGGTTTTTGATACTGTGCAGCTATAGATAACATTTTTAATTTTACATGAGCCTTGTAGGGGACATTTATTTTTTCTTCTACAGTTACAGTCTGATGTATTTTGTATAGTTGTATTTTGTAGCTTATTAATTTTCTTATTATTAGAGCTAATTATTTTTTGATGAAGGTTAGGCATAGTAGAGTAAGAGACTTTGATTGTGTTCTTATTGAAATTTTTATTATATCTATGGGGGGCTTTAAAGTTCTTATCTAATATTTTAAAAAATTCTCTGGCTATGTTTGTCTCTAGGTTTTTGGAATATGGAGGGTTGAACCATAGGGCCTCCTTATGTCTATTCTTACGTTTACTTTACAGAGTTAATCAACCGAGAACCACATCACTCTATATAAAAGCATATAAGATATCAATAGATACACATTCGAGAGTCAAAAAAATGAAAAGATTGCGCTGTTTTCACGGCCCTAATCATAAACAAAACCGACGGTTCTAATTTGTCATAAGCCAACACAGAAATAATAAGGTTTAGTTTTATATGTTAAGACCGTACGCAAGTATGTAGAGATTATGTTAACTAGTATGAATTGTGATCGAGTTACATAAGTACAGCTCAGGACAGTGCCAGTTACAAGTGGCGTGATTGAAATTTAGAACCCAAGACAAAACGCGCTAGAATTGCAAGTTTATTTTCGAGGAGAGAAACAAAGAATTTTTTTAAAAATCAATGTCTCCAATAAAACCTTTGGCATATCAGCAAGTCCTGATTGTTTTTCTATGCATGAGCTGTTTCGTATTTGCTTAAACAGAAGATCAACATCAACGAGAGGAGCACAACCCTGAAAAGCGACGATTAAAAGAATGAGACGTCAGCAATCGCGCACGTATGTAAAGATACTTTACTTTATTTGTTATTTTGATCGCTTCACAGCGAAAAATTACATGTGCAAAAGTATGCGATTACGTAAGCGACCATGTGCGAATTTTTGTTTAACTTTCAATAGTACACTTGAAAACTGTAATAAGAATGTTCATGTCAATACGCATGCTTACTGGAGAGAACTTGAACGCCTACTGGAGAGAACTTGAATGCCTACTGGAGAGAAATTGAATGCATACTGGAGAGAACTTGAATACCTTCTGGAGAGAATTTGATAGCTTACTGGAGAGATTTTGAATACCTACTGGAGAGAACTTGATAGCTTACTGGAGAGAAATTGAATGCATACTGGAGAGAACTTGAATACCCACTGGAGAGAATTTGATAGCTTACTGGAGAGAACTTGAATACCCACTGGAGAGAACTTGATAGCTTACTGGAGAGAACTTGAATGCCTACTGGAGAGAACTTGATAGCTTACTGGAGAGGATTTGAATGCCTACTGGAGAGAACTTGATAGCTTACTGGAGAGAACTTGAATACCTACAAGACAATATCCTCGACTTTCCCAAGTCTCTCTGTACAAGTGTTTGTCAGTTAAACCTGGCATGAGGATATATTTCCCTACAAGTAAACTCTGACTAAATAGTAAAAAAAAACACATAGTACTTGCATCCCTAATAAGATCTCATTACTATGCCCAATATACACTGACTTTTATTAGGAATTGTGCACATTCTCTAAGTGATGTTACTTAAAATGACAGAGCTAATCTGGATACTCCATTAATCTAGATAAATTATTGTTCTGAATCGAGTAAAACAAGGAAACAACAGGAAAGATATTCTATAACATATTTAAATAGTAAATTGTGCAGAGGAAAATAATGCTCGCAAATTCTTTACTAACTCAATGTTTGAGATGGAAAGGAGAACTTTAATTGAATGTTCGAATATCTATACATCTTTTTTTACATGAGGCTCACCGCTTATCAAGGGCCGGAAGCCACTCGGGGATAAGGGTTATTGCGTGTACAGTAATCAATGGGATAGTATCGTAGTAATCGTTAGTATTGGAGATTTGATAAAGTGTCTTACTTAAGGGGGCAGTTTATCAGGAATTTGTTTATGTTGGACTTGAAGACATCTAAGTTGTAGTCAGGTGGGAAACAGGCAAACAGAAGAGAGTTCAAATAGGCGTGCACTTCTAAGAAAGAAGCTTTGTTCATGGCATCTACGTTTCGATTTAGGAACAGATAAACAGTGGGGGGAAATTAATGACAGTGGTTTCAGCTAGACGGACATTTTTCGTGAAAGATTGGCGAGGAGGGACCAGAGATTGGAGCTCAGACGAGCACTTGTTATGGAAATAACGATAAAACAAAGACAGGCTCGCAACGTCTCTTCTCGTTTAGGGCTCCTTGGTTTCTAAGAACTTCGACTGAAGTAAACTGAAACAAGAAAAATGTCTAACCGGAAATAGCGAAACATAATTCGTATCATTTGAATTATTCGGACTACTGTTCTCATCTTGAGTGTGATTTTCACAACGTTTCGGTCGATGTAACCTCCGACATTCTTCAGGTGTTTCTTGTCGAATTCCAGAATGTTTCTGGCAGAACTCGGGAATTTGGACGGAATTTCGAGCGAAACGCTTTATTTACTTCACTGGGGGTAGCGTGTTCTTGTTCCGTCAGCTATGACTGAATAGAGGTCTTAAGTAATTCGCAACTGTATTTTTTGGTGGTCACATTGAGGATTGAACCTCCAACCTTCAGGAGAATATCACTTTTTACAATTGATTTTTCCAAGTACTTTAACCACTGTGCCACAGGTCTTTGCAGACAACTGAGAACAGTAGTCCGAAGAAACCAAATAATACGAATAACCAATCCCCATCTCCAAAAATAAAGAAACGTCAACAAAACATAAGTTCATCAGAAACTGACAATTTCATCAAACTTCATCTCCGAGTGGCTTTTAGTCCTTGATAAGAAGTAATGCAGTTTTCTAAATCATTCTCTGCTTTCTTCTCTGCTTTTCTGCCGTCTTAATACCACTCCCCCCTCTGGATATTGTCTTATGCTCTTTTCATGAAAATCATTGACAACACAACGTTTCATTATTTCTTTCTTTTGGCTACACGTATTATCCACAATTATCTCCAACTTATCCCTCGAAGCAGATTTATTTTGATTGGCTAAAACAGGGGGAAAAAATCCAACCCCGTAATTACAAACGCTAATTTTCGTTTTGTCTGCCAGGAGTGCGACCAGGGTTCGTATGGTTGGCAAATGAAACGTACACATGAAACGCCTTCTAATTATGTGTTTAATATGAAATCTCCGATTCAGACAATATTTCCGGTTAGTTACCCTCGCGTAAGACGCACATTTTCGAAATATCCTAGGAAGCAAGAGAATTGATACACGTACATAAGCTCGAAAAAAAAAAAACTCAACAAACCACTCAGATTATTTAACCATGGAAATTTTATCTATCTATCTATCTATCTATCTATTTCTCTGTCTCTCTGTCTCTCTGTCTGTCTGTCTGTCTGTCTGTCTCTCTCTCTCTCTCTATATATATATATATATATATATATAGACATATACTGTATTAACAAAACCAAGACTTAAAAGAAAGAATTGATAGCAACAAAAAGTGTATTTCATTGTTAGTTACAATTGTTTCAAGTCTAATTGATCAAATTCAAACAATATGGCGTTTGAAAATTTTTATATAAATAGCCTTTCTTCAGACTTATTGAATAAAAAGCACTTTAACAATAAAACATTATGTAAAGACATGTAATTACATAATGTTCTATTGTTAAAGCGTTTTTTATTCAATAAGTCTGAAGAAAGGCCACTTATGTAAAAATCTTCAAACGCAATAATGTTTGAACTTGTCCAATTAGTCTTGAAACAATTGAAATACACTTTTTGTTGCTATCAATTCTTTCTTTGAAGTCTTGGTTTTGTTAATACAGTATATGAATGCTCAATTATGAAATATGATAATTTTATAGCTAATGATTTAAGTCATCTCTCTTTGACTTAAAATTCATTGGTATATGAAAATTTACTGAATCATACAAAACCCAGTAAAATTCAGAATATTACAAACAAGTATGTATATATATATATATATATATATATATATATATATATATGGATGTATATATTTATGTCAGGTCATGTCATATGCTACTGGTACCATGTAAACCAGTAATACCTGTCTCATGGTCGGGTCACCAGCGACTAAACTGGTACCCCCACTAGACTTGTTTGGTGAGGAGGGTGTCTAATTTCACTAAAGGATTAAAAACAAGACATTCCAAAGGGCAAATGAACCCTTTATCGGGGTCAACGGACAATTAGCACCGTGTGTGTTTATGTGTATGTATGTGTGCGTTGGGTTAGAAAGGGCTTCCGTAAGCCATGGTGAAGGCAACCTTTCTAGGAGAAGCAAATCTCTGATTTAAAAAAACCATAAACCGGGAGACCAGTACCTGCATTAAGCTGGGCTACAGTTTAATTTGTTGCTGGTTATCTTGCTCTTGCTTGTTGCTGGATCTCAATATTTTGAACCGAGAGAGAGACTTACCTGTCGTACAAATCTAAGACTCTTTAACATCATCCTTATATAGATACTCCTTCAGGCATTTGGGCCCATGGACTTTAACTGTCTGAGGGAGTGGCACTCGTTTGACAATACGTTGCAATCATCATATATATTAATAGGTATATGTGGTAAAAACAAGGATAAAACGTGCTCAATACGTTAGTAGAGCTAAATATGTATGTTTATTATAACAACCTCAAGTATATTAACTTATTTCACTAAAAATTGTTTCCATAGACAGAATTAAAATTATCCGTCTATATCGTCAGCTGATTCAATTGTTTTTTTTTTGAACTTGAATCATCTGACTATATGGACGGATAATTTATATTATGTCTATTGAAACAACTTGTAATGAAGTAAGTTAATACAGTTGAGGTTGTAATAATAAAAACCACGCACACACGCACACACAGAGACACACAGATACACACACACGCATATACATATATATATGCATATATATATATATATATGTATATATATATATATATATATATATATATATATATATATATATATAGAGAGAGAGAGAGAGAGAGATTCAATATTTAGTCAGGGTTTACTACAGGTCAAGGTTTACTACAGTGAAAATTATTCTCACGCCAATTTGCCCTAACAAACCCTTGTATAGAGAAACCTTAAACATTCTAGGATTGTGTCTTGTACACATTCAAGTTTTCTCCAATAAGCATTCATGTTCTCTCCAGTAAGCATTCAAGTTCTCTCCAGAAAGTATGTGTACTGACATGAACATTCTTATGACGGTTTTTCAATGTAGCATTAAAAATTAAACACAAATTCCGCACATAGTCGTTTACGTAATCACATACATTTGCACGTGTATTTTTTCACTGTGGAGCGATCAAAATAACAAATCAACAAAGCAAAGTCTTTTTACATACGTGCGCGATTGCTGGTCTCTCATTGTTTTTGATCGTCGCTTTTCGGTGTGCGGGTTGTGATCCCCTCGTGGTTTAATTAAATACGAAGCTACTCATGCATAGGATAACAATGAAGACTTCCAAATGTTTTATTGGAGAGAAGTTTGTTCATCAGAGGAAGGGAGAATACATAGATTAAAAAGTGGATCAATTAATAAAAAAAATAAAAAAAATAAAAGACGAGAATTCAAAGTTTAAACTTTATTATATCGTCATAAGTTTTCTCGTAATTTTCGAGGGACAGCGGGAACTAGTAAGAAAGATCTCAATAGTTTTAGCACCGCTTGCAGCTTCTATAGTACTATTCGTTTTATTTAATTACATTTCACGCACTTTGATGTAGGGGCTATTATCAGGGACCTAAGTTGCAGGGTTACTATGTAAAGAGTTAAGCAGCAAGATGTCTGTTCACATTACACTTGAACTTCTGCATGTCAGTACAGTTAGGGGAAGCAGGAGACCGGAAGAGAATTCCAAAGTCTTGCAGTTCTTGGGTAGAAGTTATTAGTGTAAAAGGCTTCCTTACATCTAGGGATCTCAACTGTGTAGGGGTGGGACCTCGCTGCTTGTCGGGTTTGTCGGGGGGTATTTTCGTCGAGGGGGTACACGTGCTTGCAGTTCGTCAGAGCATCCACCATTAAAATACTTGTAAAACAGGCAGAGGGATGCAACATTTCGTCGGTGGGACAGCGGCTGAATTTTAGATGACAGTTCCGGACCCATCAGAATCATATCCAGGAGCGAGAGACTAGTAGCAGATGCACCAGCCCAAATGTGACAGCAGTACTCCCTACATGGGCGAATGGAAGCCTTGTAGAGGTACAGGATACTTTTAGGCGTAAGTAACTTTCTAGCACGATAAAGAGAGCCCATGTTCTTTGTAGCAATCTTAGCAATGATCTCGATGCATCTATTCCAACTCATGTTTTCTGTTAACGTTAAGCCAAGGAGCTTGAACGAAGTGCTCTCAGGTAAAATATCCCTAGCCATAGCTATTTGTGATTGGTAAGGTTTCATGTAATTATTAAAGGAAACGAGCTTTGTCTTGGCAGTGTTGAACGTTACCATCTATTTTTGACCCCATTCCAATACAGACATACGTTACTGCATGGGGCTCTCCATGCCCTTAATTAATTGATGGCAAAAGCTTAAATAAAATAAAAATTTATAATTCTCAGATATAATGACAAATATTTCTACATTCGTGCTTCATTTTCGTGTTCAATCGAAAACTATTTGCATAAAGTTCTGCCAACAGATTTGCCACTAATTCTTCATTAAGGAAAAATCTGCTACTGTTTAACGCTAATAATATTTTAGATGTGTTTCTAAGAAGTTTTACTTTTATTTCGGATGGATAATATACGCTGACAGCATTATCACGTGACTTATGAATGAGCGTCATTTAAAGTAATTTACAAGGCTAAAAAAAGTGGCTCGTTCTTCCTTTGTCAGCTAGTCGCCATTATTCAACTGTAGAGCTTTGAATTCGGCGCGTATTCAAATTCACACTGGCATCAGGGCCTTCCCCACCCTATTCCTAAACAAACACGTCGAAATCGATTGAAGACAAAACTAATCAAACAACGTCGCTGCATTAGGCACGTCTGGGATTCACTCTTTTTTTTTTAATCTAAAGCTAATTGCATCCTTCGAAAGTGGTAAAGAATTGTCAGTGTCTGCGTCGCTATAAAGCAGCGCCTCTTACAACAAGTGAAATGGCAGACGAAGTAGAAAAAAAACTCTGACTACATTCAAATGATACATTTCTATATATTCATTTTTCTCTGTTAAATCATTATCATAGTGATATTATTTTTTTTCCCTCAAATGATATTAAAATATGCGCTATTACTTCGCTGTCTGTTCGATAAATAACTTTAATTACTTCGTGATTAAAGTACGCAATTATTCTTATATTACGTCTTATCGATGGATGCTAAAAAATCCTTTATGCATGCGTTTTGATCTTCCATTTGCTACCGGCATCGTCGTTGTGAACTTAGGTTGCTTTTCATTAGTTAATAGATCTCACATCGACACTGATTGGCTAATTTAAAAAAAAAATGTAATTAATTAAAAAACACAGAAACAGAAAGTAGGTTTTCTTCGCATGCGAGAAAGGAAGTGAGGGGATTTCTTATTACTAGAGTTACGACAACAGCATATTCTTTTTATTGTTTTGATTTTCGAGTATGCATCAGTTGATATCTTATATGCTTTTAAATAGAGTGATGTGGTTCTCGATTGATTCACTGTGTCTAAATGTGCCGGATATATACTCGAGAGTAAATACAATGAAAAGAATATTCTGTTGTCATAACCCTACTTATTACTTATCGAACGCTACAGATAGTGTGGGGAAAATTATTCTGAGGGTAAAAGTGGTTACCAAGTCATTGCGTAAGCTTCGAGAGGTTGCAAAGGATGCCCTACGCGACCCTCCCACACTGGGGTCGAGTAACAAAGTAAGGTAACACGGAGAGCAACGTATAAGAAAGGTTGTGGCAATCGTTCGCCAGTACTTCATAAACACAACTGGCCACTAGTCACAGATACGTTCCTTTTATCACCAAAGATTCGTGTCTCCCACTACTCCTCCAAGTCTATAGAAGACCCGCCCTCTTAAACACTAAGATTGGAATTCGGCCCCGAGGTCGGCGCCACCACGTAAGCAGTCCTCTTTTTTTATTTTTTATTTTCTCACAATAGATAGATAGGGAGAGAGAGAGAGAGAGAGAAAGAGAAAGTGTGAGAGTGAGTGTAAGAGAGAGAAAGAGAGAGGGTGAGAGTGAGTGTGTGTATGTGTGTTTGAGAGAGAGAGAATGAGAGAGAGAGAGAGAGAGAGGGCGGGAAGACACAGAGAGAGATTAATAGCTAGTTAATCTTCATTCATTTCCAAACACGCGTTGCGCTATTTCTGAGGGAAAAGAAAACCATTGACATGTGCGGTCTTGTTGAAATCTCGTAGGTCAATAGAGTTGGAGTTTTTTTTAAATTTCTAAATTAGTGGGGGGTATCCGGCGTTGCCCGGCGTTGCCCTGGTTTTTAGAGGCGTGTGTTGTTGGGGGGGTAAAATGAAAACAAAGCCAAGTCATAACCCTGTTTAAATATTATAAAAACAAATAATGTTAAAACTATTTTTTTTTAAATCGTGTAAAACAAAAAACAATTAAAAAAATGAGCATGATGCAATACGAACGAACAGTCCGGCGGTGCCGGTGTGTTTGAAAAATCCTAAAATTTTGAAGAAGAAAAAAAAAAACGTGATGAATTAACTAAAAAAGTGAATTAGGACAAATATCAATTCCGCAGTGAATTTTGTTTTGGTTTAGTTTCAGTAGTCGCATCACACTCGAATTCTAAATAAATGCTTTGTTTTCTCGAATTCTAAATGAATGTTTTAATTTTTAATTTAAGTGTAATGCAAGTGAATTCACGATGTCGTTGCGTTGTAATCTTTGTGTAAAAATAAATGTTGAGTTGAAAGTACTAATAAATAAAGGTCAGGGTTAGATTTCACGGTTTGAGTCGTTAAAACCGGAAGTAAAATCCGATTAGTCTCGCAGATTGCGTCTTACAGTAACGAAAAAAAAAAGCAAAAAGAAAACAATAATAGTAATCGCGTTTTCGCGTTTTTTATATATATTTTTTATTTTTTTATTTCTATTTTATTATGGAAAAAACAGAAACCATAAATCAGGGGGAAAAGATTAAAAAAAAACGGCATAAGTAAATTTGTACGATTCAAAACCGGTGTGTTTCCTCGTACTGTTCCTTGTGAACGCATCCGCTGCGATGTAAATGGGGAGAGAGGAAAGGGGGAATCTAAGAGAGAGAGAAGATGTTGCAACTTCGATTGAATCTAAGCGATTTTGGCAGTGGACTCTCACCGGAAAAATATAGGAATGTACCATTGTCGAGGAACTGTAGAGTTAATAGGCCTATAGCACATCTCAGATAATGTGCTACAGTCTGTACGCATTACATTAGCATGTAAATGTCATGATTTTTAATTCTATTAAGGTTAAAGTCGGAGGGGAAAATGTGT
>NC_136516.1:79621678-79644178 GCF_053919585.1 Euprymna scolopes | reverse complement strand
CTATTAAAAGTAATAAATGTGGTTATGAATAGGATTATAGATTGTATATAATGGTTTAAATGCTCAACCGGCAAGCTGACCGTAGTTTTATAATTACACACACACACACACACACACACATACACACGCACACACATAAAATGCAAAATCCGATCCTGCATTTTGCTAATTCCTACCCTCTGATGAGAATGAACGTATTTCATCGAAACCCCGCGGATTAAGGACTGTCCACTTATCAAGTGTTTCCTTTTCAGATTGAATATGTTTTTAACTCTTTATCAAAGTGCTTTTAACATGTTTTATTAACTGTTTACTCGTATATATATATAAATATATATATATATATATATATATATATATATTTTTTTAAATATGAAATTCTGAGTCTTAAACGTTCGTCTAGCGTTTCTTCTATGTTCGTTCATTTTGCATTAGTTTCAGATTTTTCTTTGTCGCCGAAGAGATTATACCGATTTTCCACAGTATATTATTACTGTTTTCGGTGTATCGAAACCAATGGTACGACCTTGAAATATGTATATATAGTGTAATAATAAATATTGTATCTTCAGCTCTCACATCTACGATCGAGCACTTTACTGGATTTTTTTCATCACCCCTGGACACGCTATATATATATATATATATATATATATATATATATATATATAGAGAGAGAGAGAGAGAGAGAGAGTATTAATCCACTTTATAGAAGCACGGAGACAATGAAATTTAAAATATGAGGTTTGAAAGAACGACCACGTGCGTATTTGTATTTTTTTAAATAAACAAATCTTTATTTATTTAAGGTTTCATTTTTCGGCTTATTAAAAATGCCCTCATCAGGATTTTTTAAAAACAATACAATATACTTTTTTTTTCTTACGTACTATGATGTCGTTTGGCGGAGTTCGTTTGTCGCAGGTGGTGATTGTGTATTGTAAGTCCAGTGGTAAGTGCCGTAAATACCTAAAGCGGTAGTATTAGTAGTAATCCACTTTTTAGCATATTTCATTGTAAAATTTCTTTGAAGCATCTTTCATTTTAAAAAAGTGGGCGTTTTTTTTATATAATTTATATTTTTTTATATTTTTAAACTTTTGAATAACCGTATTCACTTCTGGCAGGAACTGGCTGATGTAAATGCCATATTTATCGTAAGTCTGAGTCATCATCAGGAATAGATTAATCTTCCTAACTTTAGTGCACCAATTGTTATATATTTTCTCATTTTGTTTGCTTTTTTTTAAAACGTTATCTTTAAGAGAGGTGTTTTATGTCCACAAATGATAATAGATTTCCACTAAAAGATAGAATAAAATAATTCATTCTATTCTGCAGTGTTTACTTTATAAGTACTTAAAATTTAATTAAAATTGGTTGATTTCCTGAATTTTAATGAATGTTCACATAAAGGGAGAGGTCAAATGCATTATTTTCATTTTAAGGGGTCAAAAAGTTTTCGTACAAATCAATTTTAATGAATATTTAATGGGGAGTAAATTCTAGAATGTTCGAGTAATAATGTCAGTAGTTAACGCTATTAGCCAATGTTGGAGCATTCTGAAATTGCTAGTCTTACGAGAAGGTACTAATAATGCCTAAAGGTAAAGAATTGATTATTTCCCCAAGAAGATCTAATTTTGTCTCCTTGAAAAGATGAGAACAGTCACAGAAAGATTTCTGGCAACGCAAATATTCCATTTATAACAATTGCTTCGTTCGTTGCGCGGTTAAAGACTCGATATAGCGTTGAAGGCCAAAGACAAACAGATGCTGCGAGGAAGATGTCCACAAGATCGGCAAGCATATTACGACGCCAGACCCAACAAAATTCACAGGTTACACCAGAAGAGCTGCAGGGACATCTGAGTGCATCTGAGATTAAAATAACTAAGCGTTTAATAAGTATGAACTGCGCGGAAACAATCTGAAATCACACACCCCAAGAAAGACTCCACTCCTTTTAAAACGATACAGAGATGCTAGGTTAAAATTCGCTACAGAGCATGAGGATAAATAGTGTATGTTTAGAGAAAAGGTTCTACGGTCAGAGGAAGCCACAATAGAGTTGTTTGAGCAAACATACTGAAATCTTGTGTAGTGCAAGATGACAAAAACTCGTCTAGGGGAGGCTCAATGTTTTGACAAGCTTCTGGGTTTGACCTTTACTTCTGATCTGAAATGGAACACGTACATCAAGTCTGTTACCAAGTTCACTGGGAAAATGGTGTGATCCTTCTACTGCTCCAGAAGATATCTTACTACTGATGCAATTCTTTATCTGTATGAAAGCCAAGTACGATCAAGGAGGGAGTACTGCTGCCACATCTGAACAGTAGCTGCTAAAAACAGCCTATCCTGCATTGATAGAGTACAAAATAGACTTCGTGGCTTCGTTTTTTCTTCCCTGCAACATCTTTCCCACAGAAGAGACGTTGCGAGCCTGTCTTTGTTTTATCGTTATTTCCATGGCAAGTGCTCGTCTGAGCTCCAATTTCTGTCCCCCCTTAACCAATCTTTAACGATAAACATCTGTCTAGATACATGAATAGACTGGCAGATGTTGAACTTAATAAAGGATATTCCAGAAGGTATTAAATTAATGTGCTTTTGTTGTTTTGCACGAATACGTTTGCCACCGTTTAAAATGAAAATAATGTTTTAACTTTTGTTAGAATTAGAATTAATGAGGTTTATTATTATTTTTAGTAGCATGTACATTTATAGATAAAAATGTATCGAATACATATATATTTCAGTTAAGGGTTTTACATTCATTAAAATACAAATACGAATATTTGTTTCACCCCATTGTCAGTGAGACGACGTTCATCATTGGGCTTATCAGTGAGACGACGGCTTGGGTTATAGCTCGTCGCGATGACCACGTCCCATGTTCGGTACGAGGCAGGTTCAATTCACTGTCGGATTTCGCCGCGGTTTGCTGAACAGTGGGTAGGTTTTCTTGTATGTGTGGCGTAATTGCTCAGTTTGCAGAGTGCTCGTCTCGCATGCAAGATGCTCGGATTTCAAATCCCGAGTTCGGATGTGTCTAGCTGAGGAGCCCAAAAAACGAGGGTAAAACCTGAGTTTAAGACTTCCTGTTTGTTGGTTGTCATAGCTCTTGTAAGCTGCAAGGTTGGTTGTTTTTGTTTTACGGCATATCAACCCTTTTCGGGTTATTTAATGCCGAATCCAAAGATTTTGAAGAAAAATTTTTAATAGAATATATTTGTTGTTTTCAAATCAGTTTCGATTTAACCCATAGTTGGGCCCCTAACAGGTACTACCACTCCGGGTCAGAGTGGACCTGGGAACAATGGTAATTAAAGGGTGGCTCCACACTTCCCAAAGCCCGCAAGCTGGGGCCTCACCACTGGATATAGTTTAAGGTCATATCCAGGAACACTGCAACGTTGTCTGGCTATATATATATATATATATATATATATATATATATATATATATATATATATATATATATATATATATATATATATATATATACCTGCTTATCCTTTTATTTTCCTATACTTTTTCCTCTTTTAATATTTTTTTTAGCTGGGGATGTGTGGTCCTACGGGATGCCGAACATTGAGCCGCTACCTCATACATTGTAACCTAAAGATATTTTTAAGTTCCTTGCCGTCCCTTTAAATGCAATTCTTTGTATATCTCTTGTACTTCACCGAGTATATATTTCAGATTTTTTTTGAAAATATTTTTCATGGGTCCAGTTGCTTCTGTAATTAATGCAACGATTTAGACCTAAGGGTTTCTGTTTCTTTTTTCACCAGTGTGAATACACATGTTGATTTCCCGCCTTTTTAGAAAATACTGAGCTCTACGCTCCACAAAGCTTATGTGTACGTGTGTTTGTGTTTGTTTGTGTGCGTGTGTGTGTGTGTGTACGTGCGTGTGTGTGCATATATAGTAAAGTAGACGTACGAACATACGTTTATCGATCGGCGTTGTGGCATACTAGACGCGCGGTCGCCATTTAAACTCGGAAATAACCTTTCAGCTCCTGTTGCTTTTGCTAATAATATTCAAAGTGAAATCGACTGATATCCAGCATATGCGTGGGCGAAACCGATGGATACAAAGCGTCGCACAATTTCTCAGCGTCAATCGGTGCAATCGAAACGAGAGTCAGAATCGGCTTGTTATTCGAAACATAAGTTGGCATTAGTCGATAATGAAAAAGACAAAGGGTTAGCGATAAAAGAGAGAAAAAGGGAAGGCAAACATATGCAAGACGCGCCAGAGTTATAAACAATTTACTTCATATCACTGAGTGTTCATTTTCTATACGACTTATGTAAACTAAATATTGAGCCGAACATTATATATATATATATATATATATATATATATATATATATATATATATATATATATATATATATACGTTTAGTGGTTATATTTAAATTCTTAAAAAAACATATAGACACATATATTCGAATTAAGAATTTATTGTTTGACAAAAGGAATACATAAAAGGGGTTATGTTGATTTCCTTAATCCATGGATTTCCAATAAAGAAAAGCTCAGCCCCCTCCCCCGCAGATCCCATCCTCACAAAATTGTAATTGCCGAAATAAACAATCTTGCTCCTTGAGAAACGATTGCATGCACAAGGACGTTATATACTCATGTACAGTCACCGAACTCCCAACCACAGCAGTAAATATAACTGATAGAACACCCAACAATCGCACTCAAAATATATTAACTCTAGAACCAACAACACTAGGGAATTCCATTGACACACACTATGCTAATCCCATAAATTAGACACATGGTAACACCCAAGTTACTCAGGAACCCCATCCTGAAAGCGACTCGAACCTAATTATCCCTTCCCCCTCTGCAACCTATCCCATACCGATAGTAGAAACCCCAACAGCTTAAGCACCATTAATGCAGATGTAAAATCCTACACGTATAACGACACAACGACAAATCTAATTAAACTGAGAATTTCCAACCATATAAGCTCCTTTAATAATGAAACCCCAAATGGCAATAAGGGCATCTCCCTAACAACTCTGATTAAAGACCTCCAACGTAGAAATATTCCGTACTCGCAAAAATGGCATATATTGAAAAAAATCCAATTCAAACACCCCTAAATCCAAATTCTGCAACCTTTGCACCTCAGAAGCAGTTGCAATAGTAACATACCCTAAAGCCACAGTAAACACCAAAAATTAGCTTATTTCGTTATGCAAGCACAGGAAAAAATTCAAGTATAGCCAGCTCAAAACCACTTAAATCACCAAACCTGAACTAGCTATGGCAATTTGTTCCTATATGTATAAGCATGGATTTACACATGTATGAGTGTATATGTATGCATGCATGAGTGGGTGGATATTGTATGCTTTGTATCTGTCTTAATATATACGTATGTCTATACGTGTACCTATGCATGTGCGTGTTTGAGTATGTACATGTTTGTACGTGTCTGTGTATGTATGGCTGTACATATGTATGTGTATGTATATGTATATATATATATACACATACATATGTACATCCGAGCATTATGTGTGTGTATATGTGTATATATATATGTGTGTGTGTATGTATGTATGTATATATGTATGAATTGGTTTCCATTAATTTCATTTCATTATGTATGTGAGTGTATATATGTGTGTGAGCATGTGGGCGTGCATTTTATGTTGCGTGTGTATATATATGATTATGTGCAAGAGTGTGTTTATGGGTGTATGCACGTGTGTGTGTACATGTATACACGTTTTTATATGTATGTATATATGTGTATATATATATGTTTGTATGTGCGTGTGTGTATGTGAACAGGGACATGTAGCCGTAATTTAGTACTATCTAGCTGTCTGCATCTCCCTGGACCCACTGCATGCGCAGGCAAAGTGGGGTTACTCCCCCTCTCTAAAATAGAATTATTAGACAATCCCGATCATTTGTTGATGTATGTATATGTTTAATTGTGAGGTGCACGCTCGTTGTATTTGTATGTTAGATATATCAGTGTGCGCACCTTTATCTCTGTTTAGACATAACACTTATGTAGATGTTTATTTGCTGTATGTATACGACGGTATGCATGTGCGGGTGTTACTTGCATGCTTATTGGGATGTTCGGCTGTGTATATGGACGCAGCTGTACCACGGCTACCGAGAGTAAAGAAGGCCGATGCACATGACAGCGTGACGTCACTATCAGATTTACTTGTATGGATATGATCTAGGCTATCAGCAGCAGTTTCGTCTAGTTTTCAGTTTTCTGTCTAACATGGTGTATTCTTGCGTTGTTACAAATTGCCGGAGAAATTATCTAAAAGCCCTCAACGTAAATATATTTTCTCAATTTGGATACGTGCCATTAGAAGGGAAAATTTTATTCCAACCAAATATAGTAAAGTAAGTAATGTTATCTGTTAATAATTAAACGTGTATTTAATTAGAACTCTATTCAAGTACTTTCATAAAGTTTGATAACATTGTTAATATAAATTAAAGTACTTTCATAACGTTTGATAACATTGCTAATATAAATTACAGAAACAATACTATTTATTGCTAATACCGCAAATATTATGTTGATATATTTAACTGTTTATTTTCTTATAAGGCTAAAAAGTCTATCAGGAAGGTTGAAAATTTAATTTAATTTTGTTTTAGGTTTTAAAATTATAGACAAATAATTTTTACATGAGGATAATTGTCAAAATGTTTTTTAATAATAAATAAAATCTTTCATTGAGTATGTTCAAAATATTTGAAAGTTCTATATTTTTTCCTAAAGTTGGTTTGAAAATTATTCACCACGTGGCTTAATGAAATTAGCCGTGACTGAGCGTTATATATTAAAATTGATTGTTTCTTTTTAGAATTATAAACAAATAAATTTTATATGAGAATATTTGTCAATGATTTTTTTAATAATAAATAAAACCTTTCATTGAGTATGTCCAAATATTTTAAAGTTCGGGTTTGTTTTACTGTACACATAGATTCGAAAAAGTAGCCACAAAACAAATATAGAACAAATAAATATTATCAAAGTCCAGATAAGTTACTTTTCTACCCAACTGGATATGTTTTTAGTTTTTATATTTAATGTAACATGCTTATTCAGCTCGAAAAAACACACAGTGTTTACCGATGTATTGGAAAATTCAAAATAGCGGCCAACTCTCTCTCGGAGACAGTAAGTTTGGGAAAATGAGTTATAAATAAAAATACAGTCAAGATACTGTTAAAAACTCGCCGAATATATGTCAGCCTATGTCACGGTAACATATATTGAGCGATTTTCTAACAGTATTTTGTCTGTTTTTCATTTATAACTCATTTTCCCAAACTTACTGTCTCAAAGAGAGAGTCGGCTGCCATTTAAAATTTTCCAATACATCGAGCTGAATAAACTTGTTACATTAAATATAAACATTAAAAACATAGGTAGAAAAGTAACTTATCTTGCCTTTGATAACATTTATTTATCTATATTTGTTTTGTGACAGCTTTTTCGAATCTATGTGTACAGTAAAACAAATCCGAAAGTTCTATATTTTTTCTTAAGTCGGTTTGAAAATTATTCATCACGCAGCTATTCATGAAATTAGCCGTGACTGATTAAAATATAAAAATTGTTTCTTTTTAGAATTATAAACAAATAATTTTTACATGAGAATATTTGTCAAAAATATATTTTTTAAATTTATTTACTTGCCTCCCCACGAGGGCACAGTTAGACACAAGGTCGGGTTTTAATGTGGGAAAATTTAGCTCCCCAAAAAGAGGAACTCTGGATAGGAACAAAAATAAAATAAAAATTGTCTCGGTCATGAAGGACTTCTCCTCCACTGATCGAGGACAGAACAGATGAAGTGTAGCATCAGAACAGATACTACACTGTGATTATTATTATTGTAAATGTTTGTTTACTGTCTTTTCTTATATTTTAACAATAGTTTACATTATGGTATGAATGTTTTCTTTAATTATGTTTTTAGGTATGTGAACATCATTTTCGGCCTGAGGATATAATAAAGAATTCAAGATTCGATGATAAAACGTTGTGAAATAAACACGCAAGATGAGAACATTAGTCTGAATAATCTCTAAAGTTCCAAAAAATAACATTCAACCCATGTGATTTTTCTCTAAATTAAATTAAAAAAAAAATATATTTCTGCACTAGTAACTTTTATTGTTTGTTTGTATTTAAATTATTTGTTTGATTTCAATTTTTGGTATTTTATCGTTTGTTTTCATTCTTAAAATTATTTATCGATGGTTTTCAATTTTAAAATTATTAATCGTTGGTGTTTAATATGTTTTTAAATGATTTGTTTCCTAACTTTATAATTCAGTTTAATTAGTATTAAATCCTATATTGGTTTAAAATTACTTAATTTTACATTGATAATATTTATATTGTGTTAGTTCCAGTATCAATCGAACTGTGTTCCTTTTTCTTTTTAAAAATGTTTTATTGCTCCTTTTCAAATGGCCCTCATATAGTACTGACAGTCTGACAAATCTTACCTACATTGCCTGCATGCATTTTTCAGTTAACAGCCCTTCTTCTTACTCTCGGTGGCTGTGGCTGTACACCCGATACACGCGCATGCAGGCGCGCCTCGATGTATATGTAGTTCCCTGTGTATGCGCTTTTTTTCATATGTGTGCATGCGTGTATGTTTTATGATGTGTATATATGTAATTGTGTACACATATACATGGATATAAGGATTCGTGTGTATTTAAGTATGCATGTGTGTATGCATGGTATGGATCAGTGTGTGTGCGTATGTGTATGCTATATATATGTATGTATATATATATATATATATGCACATGTATGTGTGTATATGTATATGTGCGTATATATATGTGTCTGTGGGTGTATATATGCTTATATCTGCGCTGATGTTTAGGTTTGACAGATTGATATACAGTTTATTATTATATAAATAGTTAAATTCAACCACGTTTGGACAACCATACGACCAACCTCGAAGTTGAATCAAGTCCCCCATTATAAAAATAGCTAATTAACCACAGTATATAAAGCATTCACTCAAACATCGATTCCAACCCAACAAACAGCAAAGCCAACTCATCCAAAGATCGCCTCCGAACACAAATATATATATTTAAAAAAAAATAATTAAACCAGATCACACTGCGACAATGAGCGTAATGAACAAACTGCATTTCAGTTAATCAAGTTACTTTTAAATATACCCTCAAAATTAAAAGCACCCAACCTTAAACTCACTTAAATAAGTAGTCCTCCAAGCATTCCAAAACTTCAGACCATGACTCGTCCGCTTCTCCAGCTCACCAACTCACTAATCCACTCAGAAAAAAACAGTATGCCCACCCCATTTCATACACAATCCCATTTAAAATCACAAGAATATCCATTTCCCATTTTAACTTAAAATTAAGAGGTCAACACTGAACACTAAAATAAAACTACCACCGAAGAAATTCCATTAAGCACCTGTCTGCTCGCCCAATCTTAACCCTCTCCCTTCTCACTTTACCCTCTCTACTTCACCCATCCTCCTCTTTCCCTCATCTAAAAGGCTTCTTTCACTCACTATCAACAAGAAAGCTGACCAACACTTTACCAGTATTCTCACCAGAAGCTAGTCCTCCAACGCATCTTTCGGAATATTATCTCCCGGACTATTCTGCTACCCGTACCATTGATTTCAATGCTCAAATTCTATTACCCACGGGGATATATACAATGGGATGGTATATCCATTCAACATCTGATGCACTGTGTCAACACCTAAAAAGATTTTTGATTACATCTACCAAAACACACTCAACAACGAATACGGCTGCCCCGTATACCTTTCAGAAAATCAATAAGGAGCAATCACGCTTTTTTGTTATATGGGACTTACATGGATTTATAACCCCGGAGGACATTGTACCCCTTCCGATAATGGACTGTTCAGGTTGTATTAAATTCCCTTTTCCTATAATTATTTCCATATAATTATCATTCACCACTTAAAAAACTATTTTCAATATTTGTGCTGAAGAGAAAAATAAGTGTCTATTCACAGCTGAACATTTTGCTAACCGCATTTCATTTTCTCTGATGATATGTGCCTTTATTGAAAATCCATGGATTAAGGAAATCAACATAACCCCTTCTATATATTTCTTTTGTCAAACAATAAATTCTTAATTCGGATATATGTGTCTGTATGTTGTTTTTTTCAGAATTTAAATATAACCACTAAACTTATATATTGCTCTATGCTTAAATATTGAGCTTCTACTTTTTGTCTAGGATCGCCCTGAAAGTATTAATTCAAGTAATATCTATCAGGATCTTTCATCTGATTTCTAATCAGTGCCTTATTTCGATTATATATATATATATATATATATATATATGTATATGTACATATATATATATGCATATATATATGCCTTATCTCGATTATATTTATATATATATATATAGATCGATATATATATGTATATGAATTTATGAAAATACATATGGCAATTAAGCTACACAGAATATTTCGCATTTCGTTCTCCTGAGAATTTGCCAGGCTTATGCGATGAGTTGTGGTTATCGCGGATATTCTGTGTGGCTTAATTGCCATACATATTTTCATAACTTACTACATAGCTCTACCTATGCAATGAGCACTGTTGAAGTAAATAGTAAAAATTCACGCATTAAATCATATCTTCGTGTATTAATTTATGTGATTAAATGAAGTAGTCAGACACGCACACACACACACCTACAGACCCACACACACACACACATACACACACACACACACACATATATATATATATATATATATTATTGTTGGGAAGATTAACGAATCGGGAATCGGAAAAATCGAAATTTTGGTAGTATCAAAACGGTATCAGAATTGGAGAGAATGTGTGTTAATTTTACGATGCTTAAAACTATTGTTTTCATTGTCTTTTTTATTTGAATGTGTTTAAAGGAAATCTTCAACTGCTTGTAGTAATAATAAAATAATAAATATTTATTGATTTTAAACTACTAGTAAAACTGAAATCGGTAGATCAGAACCTCCCGCATGTGTATTTTTTATGCTTGAGAAAATATCTGCATCCTTAACATATGTGTTTCTACGATAATCAGAAATAAATAAAAACTCTATCGTTAACGATTTAGAGATTTATACAGAATTTGAATCGGTAACTGTATCGGAATTTAGTATTGAATCAGGAATTGTATTGGAATTGGGAAAAATTGGAGTCGTCCCATTACCAATACACACACACACACACACACACACACACACACACACACACACACACACACACACACACACACATATATATATATATATATATATATATATATATATATATACTAGCTATACCCGGCCACGCGTTGCTGTATCTCAATCTGTTAAAACGGGAAACAACCATAACCCAAAACGAAAATGTATGCCTATTATGGTTCTCAATACTTATGGATAGACGATATTTAAGACTTGTTAATGGTTAATGTAAACGCCAGCGAATTGTGAAGTGTAATATCTTAAATAAAAATGGTGCATCTGTTAAAATCATTCAATGCACGTTCCCTACCCTTTATTCCTTAGGTTTACAGAGAGGAAACCCTGCGGGTTAAATTTTACCATGAAAATGTATGTGAGCACGCTCTGGGAAATCTCGTAAATTCTAAAATTTAGGCGATTTTATTTTGTCTGAAGGTGTAGTGTTTTATCATAAAAATCGATTAAAAAACTGGGTCAGAGATTAAACAAAAGTGGGAGACCAGTGATAATTCAGAAGAAACAAATGAAAAATGAATGCATAAATGTTACGTTTTGAAAAGGAATTAGTTTGGCAAACTTATTGTCTTTTTTAATATCCCTATTTTTTCACATATTTTTGGAGAGAAAATATTCTGTTCAAATATAAGTAACGAGGATGCTCGTAAACTCTTGGTTCATGTAGCGAAATTCGGAAATCGAAATAATGATGTTCTCGTGTCATCAATACTATCTAATGAATAACCATGTCGCGTTAGTGTAAATAGCGAAAACTCACGAAAAAACGATGAGGTGAAAATTATTAATTAATAAAGAAAATAGTTGTCGAAGAAATTAGGAAAGTTGTGTTTACGGTACGGTTTACGTGACTAAAAAAAAACATGGTCGAAATCATTTTTTCGCTAGATTCTTAAAGACGTAACTAAATGCGAAATTACAATTAGGTATATAACATTTTGGTATATTACTGATTTTTTTTTATAAACGAAAGGCGCTTGAGATGCATGGTCAACAAGACACATGGACACAAAGTCACGCAAAAAAATACACACAGTAAGAGATAGAAATATAGACAGATAGATAGATATATAGATAGATAGATAGAGAGAAAGAGAGAAAGAGAGAGCGATAACATTTTTACAGAGTACTAATTACGTAGAATAATAGCGGACAGCAGTCAGAAAGATGAAAATCAACTAACAGAGTGATATGTATCGTACGCACGTATTATCAGAGCTCAGCCAATCAGAATGGACGGACTTTGTATGTGATCCTTTATTGTTTATGATTAGGAAATTGGAAATATTATGTTAGGTCTATTTATCTTGAGCCAGTTACGGTCGTTGTAATAACAGAATCTGGGTAAAGTGTAGAATTCGTTTGGTGAAAAGTGGTAGCAATGGTAGTACTAGATATTTAAAGGGAAATATAGGGACTCCTTCCTCTGTAGATGTTGCAATTGTGATGGTGTTGTTTGTAGGATGTAATGTAATATTTAAAAATTCGCGATCAAATGTGTGTAAAATGGTGTCCGAAAGCTACATAAGATAATGGCTATTAACCTAAATATATTGAATTTGTATGTGGCATCTATTGTGACAAACCTACGCTACTTTGGTTAGGAAGGGAATTTCTGCTGCCATATTATTATTATTATTATTATTATTATTATTATTATTATTATATACATATATATATATATATATATATATATTTCGTAATCATCAGTTTAGTAATTTAAAATCCATATTGGTCGTGAGATTCGAACTCAGCAACAAAGCCACCCTTGCTTTTCTTTGCTAAGATATTACGCCCAGAACACTAATAGTTGCCATGAAAATTAAAGGAAATTTAACACCTATAAATGCCAAATGCGATACAACATTAAATTGTTGAGATGTTTCCAACGAGCGAAAATCGTGAACGTTCATAAAGTTAGTTGACTGCAGTTTTCTTATTATTTCTAACACTAATAACTATAACACTCTTAAAATATTAAAATGTTAAGGCTTTCGCAATCATCAGTGCATGATATATGTGTGCGCGTGTGTGTATGTGTGCGTGAATATCTGTGTGCCTGTGTGTGTTATATTTTAAATTCCAAATTCCAAAAGTTCTTTATACATTAACGGCACGTTTGTACTTGGTCGTAATAAGCTTCTTTTCATGCAAAATATTCGCAACAGCTTATTATTAAGTCTTAACTTTCTTACGTAATTGAAAGGAGTAGCGCGCACAGACAAGGACATCGACATAAACTTTCGCTTATAGTATTTTACATTATTGCCCGTGTCTTATTCGCACAACTTCCACAATTTTGCCTCAATTTTACGTAATTCATCTTTCATGATTCTGTTTTGAGTAGCAAACGTAATGGGTTCTAACGTAGGGTCCCTAATACAAACTATATATATATATATATATATATATATATATATATATATATATATATATATATATAATTTGTAGTTATCCACATACAGGTCTGTTTCGTTGTATCGCAACTCACCAGTGCCGCTAGACTAGCACCTCTCCCAAGCCAAGAATTGCCATCGCGTTGACAGTCAGCAGTTCTACCTATCGGCGCCCGTAAATTATCTCGCCGAATTTCTATTTAAACAAACATTTCTCAACCACTTTTACAGTGCTCTAACCGCTTTTTTATAAACAAACAGTGGGCGTCGCATTTTTAGGCAATTAAGTAGCGGGTGAGATTATTTACGACAGTACTCTACCCAAAGAGAGGGGGGGCTGAATATATATTGTAGTCATCGACATACAGTCCTGTTTCGTTGTATAACAACCCATCCGTGCCGCTAGACTAGCACCTCTCCCAAGCCGAGGATTGAACCTAGAACCATTGCGTGGACAGTCAGCAGTTCCACCTATCGACCCACAGGAGCGCTACCCGTAAATTATATCGACCAATGTCTATTTAAACAAATATTGGTTCATCACTTTTACAGTGCTCTAACCGCTTGTTTATAAACAAACAGTGAGCATCCGATTTTTAGCCAATTAATTATATAATAGTAGATGTACGCGGCGTTACCCTGTATTATTCCTTTTACAAAATTAAGTAAAATAAACGGCATGCGTATGCGAGTATTATGTTTTTTTGTCTAAACGGTTCACTTCTTGTAAGTAAAGAGTATACTCAAGCTGAGATGAAAACTTTAACCCAAAGACAGTGAGTCAACCGGACTTAGGCCAGCTGAACACGATCTTTAAAGTGTGTTTTCAAACTTACTTATTCGTAACGTACGAAATCTGCGATAGGAGCAATTCTCGCATGCGCATTTGTGAAATAGTTTACAAACAGATAAATATCCAATAACCCAACATATAAATTTTAAAAAGTTTTGCCCTCTAAGCTACGTTTTTTTTCCGGATTAAAACCGACTACAACTTTTTCCACATATAAGAATACTTTATATAATTAATTTCAAGTCTGTAGATTAAAAATTCATTGAGTATATAGGTTGAGAGCTCTCATGGCCTCCACACACATCAGCACTTTAAGAATTTATAAAGGTTTCTTTAATTTCGTTTTCTATTTTTATGAATTACTTTAATTAATTAATTTTGGAACTGATAAAATAGTTCATATATATAGGAAAATAAGCAAAGTGGATCCTAAACAAATAACAGCAAATGTTAATTTATTATGAACATTAAAATATATATTTTGCAAGTTCGCTATACATATATCTGTGCGTTACTCATTGTTATCTCTATATATCCATAATTAAAAAATATATTTAATTTAAAATTATTGGTATTAAACGAATGTTCGATAGATAGTTTTCATTAAAATGCTCCCATATAAAAATTATTGTATTATTTTAATAAACTTTTCGTTTATTTATGTTTTTAATTACTTTAATATATATATATATATATATATATATATATATATATATATATATATATATATATATATATATATATATATATACTAGCAAAAGTATCCGTCGTTGACTGGATTCAAAAACAGCCTACAGAAAATGGACTGTGATTTATCAAAGTATGAAAAGGAAGGATTGTAAAGAGATAGCTTCGATATGATGAAAGTAAAAATAAAATAGATAAACCCCATACCTGTTCACACTGAAACACATCACAATATTCTGTGGACCTATATTAAAAAAAAACCTTGTTAAAGTTTGAGACATATTTCCACTCTATGGAGGTCAGGCGCGAACGAACACCCTATAATTTTATTATACCATATTCCTTCAAACTGAAACATAGTTATCAAAGTATACTTACGCAGATAGTTATGAAAAGTCTTTATTAAAGTTTGTGCCTATTTCCATTCTATGGAGGCCAGGAGCGAACGCAGATCCCACAATTGTATCATACCATCCCTATTTAAGTCAAAACATACTTAACTTACCAATGTATTCATATGTATATCTTTATCAAAAATACTTGTAAACATTTTATTTAAATTTTTTATTTACATACTTTGTAGAGCAGGCGCGAACGCAGACCCCACAATTGTAATGAATCATCATTATGCCAGATCAAACATACCCATTCCTGTATCTCGATACCTCTCTTATTATATGTAATCAGTTTTTTTTTAAATAGTCAACCATATAGGAGCCTATTCGTGACCAGACACACACTCTCTCTCTCTCTCACACACACACACACACACACACACACACACACACACAGACGTTCAGCTTTATATATATATATATATATATATATATATATATATATATATATATATATATATACACACTGCTTTCTGCTATGGTTTCAAATGATATGAAATAAAAGCAAGGGGAGACGTGATTCGAAATATCCCATATGTTATATCTCCCCTGTTTTGGAAATAGGGTACGGTTATGAATATTTCCAATATCAAATAATCATTATACACTGAAATTAACTTTCATGTATGAAAATCAAAGAAATATATTAGGAATATTTGGAATCAAGTCTCCCCTTGCTGTTATTTTAGATCATTTGAAACCATAGGAACAAGTTTTATTCTCCCTTCACACATGCCGAATGTTTTGAGGAAATGTCAGATATTTTGTAATTTATAAGGAAAACTTGGATAAAATTGACTATGATTGAAACATTTTTTAGCTGTAAAAAAAAACTGCAAAAATAAGACATTGATCAGATGATGCGGACCCTTTTCCTGTTTCTGGCTCTGGTGTTTGAACCGGTCGCATCCAAGTTGTTGTTGCCTTTGTATCATCTAATGCCAGTAAGCACAGGCGAAACGTGAACAAATTCCGCGGAATCTTTCACATTTTGTCTAATAGCTGGAACTACTTAATGCTTCGCCAAAGCTATCAAGGGTATTTTAATCGTGACGCCATGATGGATTTTGCCTACCACTGCTTAAGAGAAGCCCAGCTACCCTCGAGAGAAGGATAGACCCCACCAGTTTCCCAACCTGGTATTTTTACCTCGCGATACATACAGCGTCTAACCTTCCCAAATGGTCACCCATGTGGTATTGGCCAGGCTCAACGTTGCTTAACTTCAGTGATCTTGCGAGAACCAGTGTGTCAACGTGATTATGCCATGTGGTGGCCAATTTTTCCTTTCCAAAGCGATTCTCATTGATTGCTAGGGCATTAAATCGCCCAGTATAATACGTTAATCGTTGGCAGCCACTTACTTGATGGTATAGTTGAAATTGGTGTAAACGGCAGCTTTGTCTTCCTCGGGTGATATAAGGTCGGGGAGTACACTACAATTAGAACCATGTGTCTACATCGCACGATGGCAATACGGACAGTCTTTAAGCGCTCACTGATGGCCGTGTAGGTGAATTGTGTAGCTGCAGAAGCTGGACCGAGTGAGAAAGTCATCGCCATGTTCTAGCTTCTCTGATACAGCCCTCATGGGACAGTTTAGTTACACATCTCTGTTCAACCGAGCAAGTTCCTTACACGTGAGGGCTGTGCGTCTTCTGGGCTAGTGATGTTCGCCACATCTTGAAACGTGCGGATGTTTCAAGCACCAAGAGTAAGGATAGTTGGGAGTTTTACACTTTTTACATTGTTAGGACCGCAATAAACCGGGCAAATATGTTGCCGTGTCCGATGTTTGGTTCACGTTTTTAGGTGCCTCTCAATCTTGGTTGGGTTGCGGAGATCCTTAATAGTCAAGCCTAGTTACGGGTCCAGCTGCCGAATTCGGGTGTCCCGGCAATTTGACTCCCCGCCTGTGTAGTGTTGCGGGTTAAAAACTTCCAGCGTTTCAGTCCTACCCCCATCGCCGTGGTCTGTAGGTTCAAACTCTGCACGTAAACTTCTTAATTTTTCCAAGAATTTTATAAGACTTGAAAATTCACTTTTTTTTTTTTTTTTGCATGTCGTGGTCTATAAGTTCAAACTCCGCTCGTAAATTTCTTGCTGTTTTGGTTTCGTTAACTGGAAAGAAGTTTATATGAAATAATTTTGTAAAAGAAACAGTAGGTTCTCTAGAGTGCAATATAGATTAACATTATATATATATATATATATATATATATATATATATATATATATGTGTGTGTGTGTGTGTGTGTGTGTATTTTCATATATATATATATATCTATATATATATATTGCAATATAGTGATATAGTTGTGGTGCCAACTACTTGGGTCGAACAACATTATGATTAGATGGAAGAATCCAACAACATGTACCCAGTAAAATTAGAAATTGAACCTACCGGGCAACGGAGCTTTTACTAATACATACGGGTCTTCAATTACGGATCATTTACTTAAAAACCCGTCTTGTGCAAGGAACTTTAGCACGGACTCTTTTTCTATTCTGAGGCGTGCTTATTCACTATATCACCTTAAGATCTTGGAGACTATTCACGTTCAACTTAGAAAACCTTCCCTTTGAAACCAAAGGGAATGCCTCCTGGGTTTGAACGTGATTAATCTCTAGGGTATTTGACCATCTCCGCGTAAATTGAATAAAACGCAATTTTAATCGCTTTTTCATTCTTTGTTTTAAAAATTCCCTCGATACAGCTTTGAGAAACGAGGGACGAAACCGGTCAGCTGGCTCCCATTTCTGTTTCTTTCCTCTCCTGTTCCCCCTTTTGTCCCCTTTTTGGAGAGAAGATTAAAGGAATATATATATATATATATATATATATATATATATATATATATATATATATATATATAATACTAAAACTCTGTCGTTCTTGGTTGTTTGCTTGTTTTCTTGCGCACTATCCTCCTATTCTTGCTACTACTATTATTTCTCCTCTTTACAACTACTAATACGTCTCCTCTTCCTCCTCTTACTACTACTACTACTACTACTACTACTACTACTACTACTACTACTACTACTACTACTACTACTACGCCTCCTCGGCCTAATTTCTTTTTGCGTTTTATACAAATAAACAATTGTAAATACTTTCTGCATTTTTTTACATCGTTCATTTCCGTATTACGTTTAAGTTATTTTAACGCAACTTTCTTACAAATAAATCTATTTTACAATATATTGTTTTACTGTGTACGTTTTCAGCGACCCAATTTTATTTCACGTTTAAATTAAAAGATATTTCAAAATTTGAATTTAACTTTAATTATTATGGTATGTGTTCAGTGCATATTTACCTATAAGTATGGCAAACCACTTATAATTCAATGGCTGTAAGTTTTTTTTTCAAGAATACACAATTATAAACAGAACGACTCATAGAAATCTATCTATATTCTATTTTTCATTTTAATATACTTTCATAGAAATGTTTCTGTTACGTCACAAAAAACTATTTTCTTTACGTCAAAAGTGTCACGCTCATATATTTAATCCATAGCTAATATATACTGACCCAACGGGTATAGTAGTCTAGTATATATATATATATATATATATATATATATATATATATATATAAGTTAGAAAAGCATTTCATCCAAGGCATGAAAATTGTTAAACAAAATGTTTTTACTATAGGCTTTAAAAATAAAGGTACACGATTCAATTTGAAATTTATTTATCTTCAATGTGCACGTTTATAAATTTTACAAAGTAAGGTATAAAAATTTAATACCTTACTTTGTAAAATGTATAAAAGTGCACTTTGAAGATAAATAAATTTCAAATTGAATCTTGTACCTTTATTTTTAAAGGCAATAGTAAAAACATTTTGTTTAACAATTTTCAAGCCTTGGATTAAATGCTTTTCTAACTTGTATCGTATCTTTTTAAGATTATATTTTATTTAATTTATTAATTTTGACTTTAAAAAGATGAATGTGCTTTTGTATGTATTTATAAAAGCTCTCCGCCGCTCTATTTCAGATTGTATTTCTCCTCACACCACATCTCATTTTTGCAACTCCCTCTTTGTATTATTACAGGTCTGAATATTCTCTCTCTTTCAGTTTGTAATTCTCCTCATACCACACCTCATTTTTGCAACGCCCTCTTTGTCATACATGTCTGAATAATAAGAAAATCTGATTTTTTTTAAACAAAACCTTTAAAATAACTTTTTTAGATTAAATTTTTTTAAACTTCTTTCTGAATAGAAAATCTTAACAATTTAATAAGGAACGTATTTCATATAGGTTTCATTAAACATATTCAGTAGATAACGAGAAAAATAGAGATGAAAATTTCAAAAGGAGTGTATAACTGGCTACGCTCAATAGTAGTCCTCGCTAGCGAAAGACTTTGTTATTATTGTTATTCTATTATTATTATTTAAAACATTTTGTGTCCCGCGCTTTCGCGCGAGGATAATATATATTTATATATATATACAAATTTACTTTTAATCATGAATCATAAAGGTCTTCCTTTCCTAATTGCAATATTTAAATTTTGTGCTCCTAAAAACATTATGAAATATATATATATATGTATATACATATATACATATATATATATATATATATATATATATATATGTTTTGAAACACTTCAAACAGTTGACATATCCACCAGTAAATGCATATTCATAGAGGCGACTTCGTCTAACCCCTCAAAATTACAAACAATTCAGTGATAAAAAATGTATTTTAAATTTAAGCGGGTTAACCAACCCTCCAGACAGACCAAGCCCTTTTCGTGATACGACGGCTCATTCAAAAACGAGTGAAGAACAATCATGTAAACATAATGACATACGATTAAAGAAATAATGAATCAGAACAAAAAGAGAAATGTCGGTTTAGCGGAACAAAGGAAGATACTAGGAGGAAAGGAACAAAAACTGACCAACAATGGAGTTGGAATCTAGTTGTTTATTAAATGAAACCAACAAGAAACATAAAAATGTCAATTGTGGTATTTAGTAATTTGAATCTCATGAGCGTAATACAAAAAACAAAAGGAAAAAAATAACAACAGATTTACACTAAAGAAATACAAGAATAAATTATTCAGGGGCAGAGGCAGTGAAAAAGGTGTAAAAAAATCTTGGCCGAGTAAAATATTTTTGCTACTGAACCCGATATTAGATCAAAGGGGACACGGTAATGATATGAAACAAGTATTGATTTTGGTGACCTATCCCCGTCAGCAGAATCACACTTACATAGACACATATGGAAACAAGCCACCTACCTTGAAAATGCTACTGTCAAACCTGACATAGTTTTATAGAATAATTCAGAAAGAATGGCAACCTTGGTTGAAGTGAGTGCCTCTAATGATGGAGGTTTGAACAGAGCTGAAAGAGAGAAGCAGACCAAATATCAAGGTCTCATGTATGATATGAAAAGAAACTGGAATCTTAGGGAGATATCAATCATACCAGTTATTATAGGTGTTACAGGCTTATGAAGAAGAACATGAAGTCCTACCTAACTAATATTCCTGGTGAACCAAGTGCAAAAGAGATTCAGACAGTTGCACTTAAGGGAACAACGAGGATACTAAAAAGAGCTCTTGGTTGGTTTCAATAAAAAGCAGGGCAATGTTGGCAGCTGGTTTGGCTGCCATATACCCAGCGTTACAATCTTCAAAGGAAGAAAAAACATATTAAAAAAGCAAACAATATATAATCAAATATAAAAAAAAACTTTGTTTGTCTGTGCGTAAATCTGCGTGTGTATGAGTTCATTCCCTATGAGCTCTGAAACGATTGCGATGATGTTTTTTTTTTAATTTCACATAAATGTTTTTTTTTATATATTATTATTATTTTTTTTAATCCTTTTGGGATGAGACTTTTTATTTTACAAATAAGTCACAACTTACCAAGGCCCGGAGGCCTTTCGAGAATAAGGGTAAATAAATGTAGAATGTTCAAAGGGAACAGGTCGCTAGTAATCGTTACTATTTGAAATTTGATAAATTGTATTACTTAATGTACGGCTCATCAAGAATTTGTTCACATTGGACATGAAGACGATCATATTGTAGTCAGATGAAAAAAAGGAAAACGGAACAGTGTTTCACAGGCATGCAGCTCTAAGAAAGAAGCTTTATTTATTGACTCTGCGTTTAAGTTTAGACACAGATAAAGAGTGGGATAAATTATTGATAGTGGTTACAGATAGACGAGTGTGTTTCGTGAAATGCAGGCCAGGAGGGGGACCATAAATTGAAGCTTAGACGAACACTTGCCATGAAAATAACGATAAAAGAGAGACAGGCTCGTAATCTCTCTTCTGTGGGAAAGAGGTTGAAGAGAAGAGAACAGGGCATCGGCCACTATGCTACGAAGTCTATTTTGAATTCTGTCAAGGAAGGAGAAGCCGCTTCTAGCAGCTCCTGCCCAGATGTTGCAACAGTTCTTCATCCTTGGACATGCTTGACTCTTATACCGATAGAGAATTGCATCAGGAGTAGGATATCTACTCGAGCGGATTCCACCATTTTTTCCAGCAGCTTTGGCAACGGATTTGATGTAAGGGTTCCATTTCAGCTCAGGAGTAAAGGTCAGACCTAGAAGCTTTCAAAACATTGAGCATCTTCAATACGAGGGCCATTCATTTCGATTGATGCCAGACGCAATAAAATAAATCAGCCACTTTTACCTCATTGCACCACGTGATCAAGATCAGAGGCGAGAGAATCAGAGAGAACTGGGTCGTTTACGGCTTTTGAAGTGTTGCCTTGATGGTAGTGTCGTCAGCATAAATGTCTACACATGATCTTAGGATTTGATTTGGAAATGAAGATAGTTAGGTCCAAGATGGGCCGCTGAGGGGCTCCAGCATTGATATTGTGAGCTT
>NC_136516.1:79541678-79616678 GCF_053919585.1 Euprymna scolopes | reverse complement strand
TCAGCCTGACATCATTTTTTAAACAAAGTGAGCGCGTAAAAGATGCTGGGATGGGACCGACGAGCACAATATATTTAGGTGTCACGAGACTTCATCTATCTCTCGATCTTTCTTCTCACCCAATGCGCATGCGGATGAATCCTTACTTTAAAACTAGTTTCACCCCTGTATTTTTATGCACAATATATTTTTTTTAGGCGCTCGTTCCTCTCCCACGATATCGTCATAGTATTCCATTTGTTCGTCCCTGCCTTGGTCCTTTGAGTTGTTTTGTGGAAATTAACTAAAGATTGAATCACCAATTATGTTATATATAAAAATCTATGATAGATCATGTGTTTTTTTGTTCTTGCCATCAGTATGCTTCTCTTGAACCAGAAAACATATCACAAAGGTAATAATTTCACGGCTACATATCTATCCATGTGTTGAAGGCAATACAGAGTGACCCAAAAAACGGGCCCCAGCTCTAATTAGGCCCCGTTTCTTAGTGTTTTGTCAGATTGAAATGAAACTTTGGTCATAACTAATTCATTATATTCCAAACATCACATCAAAACACTAGGGTATTTGGCCTTTTTTTCTACGTTGACTGTAAAATGCTAAAAAAAAAACAATTGAATGTCCTTTGTTTTTTTTGGGGGGGGGGACCCTGTATAAGGAGGAACTATCACTAAGAGTAGAACAACGCATGATTCTGCTCTCTCAATCGGTAACAATACTTTTGATTATAATGTATTTTAGTTTAGTGGGAAATTTTATCTTAATATAATTTGTTATTAGAAGTTTCTTATTTTATCTCATCTAATCTTATATGCAGTTTCTAATTCAAAGATAATCTTATCTTCTGCAGAAATTTTCTTATTTCCAGATAATTTAATTTCTACAGAAATTATTTATTTTAATGTAATTTAATTTTTACTGGATTAAAAAAAATTAACACGATCAAATTTCTTGTCGAAATACTTATGCCATATAATATCTAGTAGAAATTAACTTCTTTATCATAGGAGAGATCCTTATCGTGTGTTCCATATTGTACGAGGCCCGTTCCTAAAGTAATGCCTCCTTTCTTATTCCACCTGAAGATAAGATAAGAGGGGATTACAATTTGCATTGTAATGATGTTTAAACTTATCTATTCATGATCTGAAATTATCATCTATCTATTGCAGATACTTACAGTGGTAGACTCTGAGAAAGCAACCACACCTATTAATGTACGTCAGAAGCAAAAATGTGTCATTTAATTTCTGGCCAAAGTGCATTTGGAATGTAGGTGACTTTGTAGAAATATTAATTGCTTTGTAAATGTCCACATTCTAACGTAACTAAATTTCCAGTAAAAATGCGTTACTGCAATACTAGAGTCACCACTTATCAAGGTCTAGAGAGCACTTGCCGATAAAGGTTAATAAGTGTACAGTGGGCAATGGGACAATTAGTGGAAATTTGGTAACGGTTCCCCAAGAACTTGTTTACATTTTACTTGAGGACGACCATATTATAAACAACAAACACCGAACACACTCATTCTACACACGGTATACATTTAAACACAACGAATTTATAGAAATGGTTCAACTTTTGCAAATTGTGAATTCTACCCAATTCTCTCGATTTCCTGTCAAGAGTGCGTTCACAAAAAAATGGCATCTGAGAGAAATTCGTTCACTTTTCAATAACACTCCTTACTCGACACTCTATATGGAATTCAATTGTATCGGTTAACTTATACGTTATTAACATATGTTTAGAACTCATAATTATGGAAAGCGACAGCGATTTTTTTTTACACAGGCATAAACACATTGTCAAGGCCAAGAGGCAACTCAAGGATAAGGGTTAAAGAGTGTACAGTAGGAATTGGACAATATAGTAATCATTAGTAATGAAAATTCGGTAAATTTGATAACTTATATGGAACGGCTCATCAAGAACTTATTTACGTTAGACTTGAACACAACCATATTGTAGTCAGCCGGAAAGCAGGAAAACGGAAGACAATTCCACAGGCGTACAGTTCTAAGAAAGAAGATTTGTTCATGGAATCTACGTTTAGGTTTAGGCACAGATAAAGAGTGGGGGGAATTATTGATAATGTTTTAATCTAGACGAGTGAATGTTTGGCGAGGGGGGACCATAGACTGAAGCTCAGTCGAACACTTAGATTGAAATACTTACCACGGGCGAGGAAAAATTGAAGAGTTTCTCTGTTGCCGCTAAGTAAGCAACAATTAATTCTATACGTTAATATGATTTTTAATTAATTTTATTCTTTTATACACACACGCACACACACACACACACACACACACACACACACACACACACACACACACACATATATATATATATATATACATAAAATATAATTTTATTGTGGTAAACATTAAGTATAAAAAAATCATATGTTAATCGGTTGCTATTCATGGACCAAACATTTTATATGAGAATTACCCCAGACAAGATAGGAAGCCTCCTTGTGCAAGGAGTTAAAATATAATTCAAAGAGAAACACTAGCCCACTCTATGTGTTAGATATATAGATTCCGACCAAAAAGATAGCGATTCTACCTCTTTGTCAGAAATATCAGCCGTGAAAAGTGAGAGTTCAACGATAGAATAAAAGTTATCATTCTGGCGAAAGCAAACAGAAAGTTCATTTTCTTACTCTAAATATTATAAAACATATTTGATAATTCATTTCTATATAAAACAATATTATAAAATATTAAAAGAACATATTTTATTAGTTGCAAATGCAAAAACACTAATAAAACTGTAATAATAATAACAATAATAATAATAATAACAACAATAATAATAATGAAAATAATAATAATACAATAATAATAATAAAACTAAAATTAATAACATAATAATAATAATAATAATAATAATAATAAAAATAATAATAAAACTAAAATTAATAAAAATAATAATAACAATAACAACAACAATAATAATAACTAGCTGGACCCCTGAAAATTTCACGTTTTCTTTTCTTTTTTTTCACATACACATTATCCCATCACATATCCGTACCTTGAAACATTTACATTAACCCTTTACTGCCCTGGCCGACAAATTCACCCTGTGTACTATTTTTTTTAAATAGTAAATGAAGAGTACGATAGGTAAAATGTATGTAAATATGTATATACCAAAATCACGATATTAGTGCTCCAAATATTCTCAATAAATACATCTTCATTTATGTTTTATAAATATGTTTATTTAAAAATATTATCAAAAGTTTTATTTAAATTTTAGCTTTAACGATAGATAAGCGTATTAATATATAGAGGCTCATGTGATCAAAGTTGTGCCATAAGTCTGAGCGTTTGAGGCACACATCTAGCACAGCAGCAGGAGGAGCTCTCATGGCAACCGGAAGTACTTGTCTGAAGTCGCCTCCAAGTAAGATTACTTTACCACCAAATGCACTGTGGGTGTTCATTATATCTTTCAAACATTTATCAATGGCTTTCAGCACATAGCATGGGATCATAGAAGCTTCATCAATAATAATATTTTAATACGCTTGTCTATATATTAATACGCTTGTAACTATCTATCTATGTGTGTCACACTTTCCGGCAAATTTGATTGGTTGAGAAGATTTTATTCTGGAATAGCGGATTACACATTAAACGAACGCTCGAGGCAGAGATCAGGTTTGCCAGGTTGGCTTCATTTTAAAAGAGAGAGAGAGAGGGAGAGAGAGAGAAACGCAGTTTTCGTTAATTAAAAATATTCTCGCAACTACGATTGATTGCTGTTAGATATAAACAAAGCCAAGAGGATAGAGAGGGAGGGGGAGAGAGGGGGGAGATAGAGGAGTTTAGAAGATTTTATTCTGGAATAGCGGATTACACATTAAACGAACGCTCAAGGCAGAGATCACAGCAATCAGTCGTAGTTGCGAGAATATTTTTAATTAACGAAAACTGCGTTTCTCTCTCTCTCCCTCTCTCTCTCTTTTAAAATGGAGCCAACCTGGCAACTCTGATCTCTGCCTTGAGCGTTCGTTTAATGTGTAATCCGCTATTCCAGAATAAAATCTTCTAAACTCCTCTATCTCCCCCTCTCTCCCCCTCCCTCTCTAACGCAGTTTTCGTTAATTAAAAATATTCTCGCAACTACGACTGATTGCTGTTAGATATAAACAAAGCCAAGAGGATAGAGAGGGAGGGGGAGAGAGGGGGAGATAGAGGAGTTTAGAAGATTTTATTCTGGAATAGCGGATTACACATTAAACGAACGCTCAAGGCAGAGATCACAGCAATCAGTCGTAGCTGCGAGAATATTTTTAATTAACGAAAACTGCGTTTCTCTCTCTCCCTCTCTCTCTCTTTTAAAATGAAGCCAACCTGGCAACCCTGATCTCTGCCTTGAGCGTTCGTTTAATGTGTAATCCGCTATTCCAGAATAAAATCTTCTAAACTCCTCTATCTCCCCCCTCTCTCCCACTTCCACTATATCCTCTTGGCTTTGTTTATATCTAACAGCAATCAGTCGTAGTTGCGAGAATATTTTTAATAAACGAAAACTGCGTCTCTCTCTCTCTCTCTCTTTTAAAATTAAGCCAACCTGGCAACCCTGATCTCTGCCTTGAGCGTTCGTTTAATGTGTAATCCGCTATTCCAGAATAAAATCTTCTAAACTCCTCTATCTCCCCCTCTCTCCTCCTTCCTCTCTATCCTCTTGGCTTTGTTTATATCTAACAGCAATCAGTCGTAGTTGCGAGAATATTTTTAATTAACGAAAACTGCGTTTCTCTCTCCCTCTCTCTCTCTCTCTCTCTCTCTCTCTTTTAAAATGAAGCCAACCTGGCAACCCTGATCTCTGCCTTGAGCGTTCGTTTAATGTGTAATCCGCTATTCCAGAATAAAATCTTCTCAACCAATCAAATTTGCCGGAAAGTGTGACACACATAGATAGATTGATAGTTACAAGCGTGTTAATATATAGATAATAACAGCAACAATATTAATAATAATAATAAAAATAATAACAATAATAATAATAATAATAATAATAATAATAAAAATAATAACATTAATAACAATAACAACAATAATAACAATAATAACAATAATAATAATAATAATAATAATAATAATAATAATAATAATAATAATAATAATAATAATAATAATAAACACCTAAATTTGCAATGACGAACGATTTATTTTTCTTTTCTCATATGGTGACTCTAAATAGACAGATGGCAGATTTGGACCATGCACCACTTTTCTCATCGAAATCGTATTAGTGAGTGCATGAAACCACTTGCGTTACGGAGTTAACAAGAACAAAAGCTGATCATAACAAAGGCAGAAGATGTCTATTGTCTTTAATCGTGAAAAGACGGATGGTGTAGATATAAATAAAGCAGGAACTGAGTTCTACAAGCATGTACTACTTGGAGAGAATCTACTGGAATAGAAAACTATATTATGAAAACACACACACAGGTACCTCCAGTTTTTGACAGACTATGGATACCACGTAAAACTTTTGTGGCAGAAGGTGCGTAATCTCCAACCATACCTCTTCTGAGTCGACATTGTTAAATACAAGTGGCGAGTGAAGGGCATGTACAGGACGACTAGAAACAAATGCTGATATAAGCGGAGAGCACATAGAGCGCCTAGAATTCCAAAATGGTCACTCATCTGCTACTAACCTGGCTCCAAGTTGGTTAACTTTGGTAATTTGACGAGAACCGGTGTGTCAACGCGATTATGTCCAATAGATTATAATGAGGTGAACCAAACAGTAAAACGAACTGGACCAAAGGAAGCAGATAATAAACCAGACAATTCTGAGGAACACATGACATAATAATATTTATATAAAAGATTGAGACTAGCAACATCACGTCTGTAAGAGAGAGAGAGAGAGAGAGAGAGAGAGAGGGGCTGCAAAGAATAAGCAAGTGTGGAGCAAATCAAATAGGACACAGAATCACGAGCCCAAAATACGACAACAGTACTTCATAAAATGTCTGATAGTAGATTGTTGGAGATAGCGAATGGGTTAAGGTGTCAGGAAATGTTTAGAGTTATAGAGAGAACAGATATTACGAGAATCAAAAAGAGCAACCGATTTTATATATGGTCTCCGAGAACGATTTGATAAGAAAGAAAAACCATCAATGTTTCAAGAATGTAGTAAAATTCCTACCCTCCCAACTTTTTCATGATGGAAAGAGAACGGTGCTTACGTGTAACACTCGTACCAGAATTATCTATTAATCCAAAAGCTTATTCACACACCAGAGTTATCCAAATTTTATTTGCACTTAAGCTAAATAAAATATAAAAAGAAATCAATGATGGTTTGGTGTAGATAAAGTAAATGTTGAACTGGAATTATTTTAAATATTAGAATATCTATATAAACATGTGGCATAGCCCCGGTGACACACCAGTTATCGTGTTGAAAAATAAGATGCCGAAACAATCGAAAATAAGTATTTAAGTAACAGCAATCTCGAGGAACGTCAGACAATATTGAGAGCGAGTGAATAACAAAAGACAACCTGTTTTTTTGGCCAATTATGCAAAAAGCAAACGTAAACGCTAGACAAAACAGTGTAACAATAAACAATTGAATCAGAACGATGTGAACTTAAGAACAGATCAGGAAGAAAAATTGCCCAGTCACGACCCGTGAGTGACATGCGTCGAGTGAATTTCACCTGCCGCCTGCCGCCTTCTACCCATCTTCTTTCTCCCGCTTCACGCCAGACATCAATTTGTCAACGAAAATTGATTGTTTTTATAACCAAGAATTTGTCATTTATTTGATAAACACAGCATTATTATCGGATGCAACTGGGTGTCATTAAGAATACAGTTCACATTTGGTTGAAGTTCGCCAACGTAGATTTTACCACAATCAAGACATAAAGTGAAGTATATACCACCCATATATCCATATTTTTGAGGGAGACACTTGGGATATTTTGATGCCTATTCTGTTGAATCTCGTATAGATGGGGATGTTATTAATTTTAGTAAGTAGGGATAAATTGCCCTAATAATCACAGCAGCTCAAATTATTGGTTCTTATAAATCTTACGGGTTTCATTGAGCGTCGTTCTCAAAGTAATGCTTCACATTTCTTAACTAAAAGAAAGGTTAAAGAGCTACGACGACAGGAGTGGTGCCATTAAAACGAGCGTCATTTTCCATGATTTTTTTTCTTCTACATAATCACCTCCATTGTCTATGTAGTTATGACAGCGATGGAATGGTAACTGTAAATGGGCGCCCGGAGCGCACTCAGTCACTTACATCTCTGTCTCGATTCTGAATTCGACGAACACATCTCCTAACTGTACTGACATCAACCACATCGGGTTTGTAAACGTTCAATAGGAGAAGGCGAATGTTGATCGGTTCAATTTTTTTCTGCATGGCGGAAATTAATAACACTTCTCTGTTACTGATGCATGCCCCTTCCTTCAAAGATATCTGCGTGTATACTTAACTGGATTTATCGTCCGAATTTAAATATAAACTCATTGGAAGTTTTCCCGAAACTGGTTGATGAACTTGCCATAGTAGTTGGGGCGCCAGTACTTTATGTTATGCCTAGAAGCATTATAAGGTCTTCCAAATCATGTAAATATATAATAACTTTAAACCGTTAAACTTTACTGTCACAAAAACTGCCCCCCTACTATACATACATATGTAACAAAGCGCGGATGCGCGTATGTAAGCTGTGTGCAAATGCTCGAGCCGTGTGTAAGATAACGTCACGGTAAGATAAAAGAAAAAATATTATAAAAGAACGTGCGCATACCGATGATCACGTTGGAGACGAGAAGTCACGCATGACAGTACATGGAAGAATAAAATTCTTTTGCTAAAACCTAACAGCGAGTTGATTCTATTCTTATTTCTTGCCTTTGTCTCCTTTTTTTTTTACAAAGGAATCACCACTTATTAAGGCGCAGAATCTACTCGAGGATAAGGGTTAAAAAGTGTATATTGGTCAAAAGGACACTAACACTTAGAAGTGTAAATTTGGTAAATTGGATTACTTAATGAGAACGACTCATTTTTTTTTTTTTTTTACATAGACGTCACCACTTATCAAGGCCGATAGGCCACTCAAGGATAAGGGTTAAAGAGTGAAGAGTAGTCAAAAGGACAATATAGTAATCGATAGTAATGGCAGTTCGGTAAATTTGTTAACCTAAGTGGAACGGCTCATCAGAAACTTGTTCACATTGGACTTGAAGACAACCATATTATAGACAGCTGGAAAGCAGGAAAACGGAAGACAATTCCACAGGCGTGCAGTTCTAAGAAAGAAGCTTTGATCATGGAATCTATGTTTAGGTTTAGGCACAGATAAAGAGTGGGGAAAATTATTGATAATGTTTTCAGCTGGTCGAGTGTTTCTTGTGAAAGTTTGGCGAGGGGGGACCATAGATTGAAGCTCAGTCGAACACTTTCCATGAAAATAACGATAAAGCAGAGACAAACTCGCAACATCTCCTCTGTGAGACAGAGGTTGCAGCGAAGAGAAAAGGACATCTCCCACCAAGCCCCGAAGTCTATCTTGAACTCTATCAAGGCAGGACAAGTCTTTTCTAGCAGCTCCTGCCCACATGTGGCAACAGTACTCCATCCCCGGACGTATCCGGCTCTTATATAGATAGAACTTGTTTACATTGGACTCGAAGACGACCATATTGTAGTCAGCTGGAAAGCAGGTAAACGTAACAGAGTTCCACAGGTTCGCAGTTCTAAGAAAGAAGCTTTGCGACGGAAACTACAACGTGTTAGGTCTACATGCTAACACGTGTTTAACGTTACATATATACAAGCTGTCAGGTCGGCGTTACTCGATCGTACAATAAATATGATATTTTAATTTATGCAGATTGCGTATGTATCATTATAGAATCAAGCCTCTATTGATTATTATATATTATGGGGGAATAATTCGCCCTGTAGACAAATTCGCAAAATAAATAAATCTAAATAATGGTAATGTCGTTCACTAAATCCCGTTCGTGTTTGTCTATAAGATCACGTCAGCTGATATTTGGGCTTACGATGAATGCCCTGGAAAACTCACTCCTCATTAATTATTAGTTTTAAAATATGCAAACGAAGAAACGATTTGCAGCGATTTTTAATGGTACCTCTGGTTTTATCTTAAATCGAACTCATTCAAAAAAAAATTAAAATAAAATGATGAGATACACTCGAGCTTGAACAGGGAATCATTCGATCTGTAATGGAATGCTCTATCACTAAGTTATATCTCCAGATTATGATAAATTTGTTTTATTTAAGAAGAAATGATTTGCTGAAATTATATTATCTTCTTTGACCGGTGTAACGTATAATATTTCCCTGTAAAAACTCTTTTTATCTTTAAGACAAAAACGCTATGTTTACGATCGGATTTTTTTCGATTTTCGCTATTTATCGGATGAATTTCTGTACAAAACATATTTAAGAAGACCGACAGACATATGAATGGGTGTTTTGTGAAATTTATAAAAGATAGGCTCAGTCATTTCAGAACCTATGAGGAAGGAAACCACACACACACAAATAAACATGTTACCAATATGAATCTTATTTAAATAATAAACTTAAATATAACACTTAAAATAATTCTCTCACTATAAACAATAACTAATACACCGCTTTTTAATAACATCGATTTTCCTTAATGTAATATGCAAATGACGTTACCTCTTTAATCTTATATTTTGCAATAATCATAGTATATATACGAATGAATGATATGATAAAGTAATGGATGTGTGTATATATTAATAGACTTGTGAACAAACAAACAAACGAAAAGGAATACGAATTTATATATATATATATATATATATTCTGATTATATATACGTTTAGCTAATGGGGTGTGTGTGTTTACACACACACACACACACACACACATATATATATATATATATATATACATATAAGCAAAAATTTGAAAGTTTAAATAAATAAATTTTTGTTTGTTTTAAAAAAATATACAGATACGCACGTGGTCGTTCTTTCTAACCTCATATTTTGAATTCCGTTTTCTCCGTACCTCTAAAAAGTGGATTACTACTAAACTACCCATTTGCGCAAAGACCGCGCTTTCCACTGGACTGACAATACACAATCTCTCCTTCTACCAACAAAATCTGCCGAACGACATCATGGCACGTAAGTAAAAAAAAATATATATATATATATATTGTATTGTTTAAAAAGAAAATTCCTGATGAAGGTTTTATAAGCCCAAAATTTGAAACTTTAAATAAATAAATTTTTGTTTATTTAAAAAAATATATAGATACGCACGTGGTCGTTCTTCCTAACTTGCTATTTATAGATATATAACTCTCTCTATATATATATTCTGATTTATATATATAGATTAGCTTGATCTTCCATTGATACCTTCGGTCTCACGATCACATTTATTAGATTTTATTTAATATTTTTATATTTAGACCCACTCGCGGTTCGGCAAACACTTAATTACCTACCTCCATTGTAAATCAATTTTCATTGCAATAAATAATTTTTTACATCGTTAAGACATTATTCTCTGCAAAAAGAAAAAAACTAAAAAAACTATTTGCAGAAAGAGAAAAAGGTATTTGTATTTCGTGGCACTTATTTAAAACTCGAATGTCTTGATTCCTTAAAGCCGACACTTTGGTGCCAATTAACAAATCAAAATTCTAATGATTTCTTTCCTCGTTTAAAAACAAGGAGATTTTATTTTCTTTCGCTATTCGGTGCCGAAAAGTCGCCAAATAAAAAGTGCAATAAAAAAAAAATTATGCACAAGAATCGTTGTACGCTGGAAACAGTTGAGTAATCGTTATGTACACTTCAACTAATAAATTTTGCTCGTTAATACTATTATCTTTAATATAAATCTTACCTGTCTGTTTAAATGTATGTATGTATGTCTACCTGTTTAAATGTATGTATGTATGTATGTATGTATGTAGGTCATGTCATATGCTACTGGTACCATGTAACCCAGTACTACCTGCCTCATGGTCGGGTCACCGGCGACTAAACTAGTTCCCCCACCAGACTTGTTTGGTGAGGAGGGCGGCTAGTCTCCCTGAAGGATTAAAAACAAGACTTCCAAAGGGCGAATGAACTCTTTTTCTGGGTCAACGGCCAACTAGCACCGTGTCTATTTGTGTGTGTGTATATGTGTATTGGGGTGGAGAGGGCTCCCGTAAGTCGTGGTGAAGGCAACTTTTCTAGGAGAGGCAAATATCTGATTTAAAAAACCATAAAGCGGAAGACCATTACCCTCATTAAGCTGGTCTGCAGTTTAATTTGTTGCTGGCTATCTTGCTCTTGCTTGTTACTGGATCTCAACATTTTGAACCGAGAGAGAGACTTAGCTGTCGTACAAAGCTAAGACTGTAACATCATCTTTGTATGGATACTCCCTCAGGTAGTTTGGCTCATGGATTTTAAATGTCTGAGGGAGTGGCACTCGTCTGACAAGACGTTGCAATCATCATGAATGTATGTATGTATGTATGTATGTCTACCTAAACCTTTCGATAGAGACGACGGATTTTCACGAGATCGGTATCCTTATAGAGCTCGACCCTTCGAACGACAAAGATCGAAAAATTGGATAAAAACATTAATTCCGACATCCTAAACTGGGCACTTTTTTTCGCCGATATTTTCGAAAGACATCCCCTCTTTTCGATTGACTAGCCTTAATTTCAACTTCGCCACTTCCGGTTTTGCGATTGACGCAAACGGCAAAGACGTAACGTTTTTTGTTTTATATTCTTTTCCTCCTTCACGGCACGGGTTCGAGCCTGCGTGACTACTACCATTTTATTATTATTATTATTATTATTTTTTGTTTGGCTTTAACACACACCTAACAAATAAAATGAACTGTGTCTGTGTGTCTCTGTATCTGTGGTTTCGTTCCTTCTGAATTCGGATGCGGTTGTGTTGATTTTTATAAAATTTTACAGGAATTTACTTTATGTGCCTGGCAATGTTCTTTGATAGGATTTGTATTGGAATGCCATCCATCACTATCGATAATCGATATCCAAAATAAACCGATGAACGAAGGAACTACCGATTTTGACCAAAGCCAATCACACAAGTGCCTTTGAGAAGTTTCATCAACATACAACATCTTCAGTAGCTTCTTATGATAGGGGCGTGTTCGAAATGAATGTTTCTGTTTAAAACTCAATTTTCCGACGATACATAACTTTTTTCATTTTAAACGTAAATTCAAACCATTATTACCGCACCACCAGTAAAGCCAGGCATATAACTAACAGTTGGTTCTTTGATATGACAGAGGCGCGTTCGAAATGAATGTTTTTGTTTAGAGCAAAGCTGAAGCATGATACTTGACTTTTGCGTTTAAAACTTTAATGACAGTCATTAAACATAAAAATAATTTCATAAAATAGAGAGTAGGTTCTCTGCAGTGCAATGTAGTCTTAAATATATTGTGAAATCTGCCACTGCGTTATGTACGTGAAGCTTCCTCCAGGTGCATCGCCAGGGATCCCCAATTAGATTAAAACAATCAATCGATTTGATTGAAAAATGGGCTATTTCATCGATTTGATTTCGATGACAATAAAAATATGGCAGTGTGAAACATTCGTTGATTATCATTCAATCCCTGCAAACGTTTGATCATTCTGCGCGTATATATATATATATATATATATATATATATGTATATATATATATACATATATATGTATATATATACATACATATATATATATATATATATATATATATATATATATATATATATATATATATGAACTCGCAGTTCAACCCGGCTTTTTTGGGGCCTTATGTACTGTTAATAACTATATCCGCAAGTTTGAATAATGTCACGGTAACCTACATCTAGAATTACAAGTGTTTAGACCCCAAATTGTCGGAGGAGTCTGGTAAAGTCTGCAAAGGTAAACTCTTTCAACTTTGACCTCTTGGCATCCACATATTCTCCCCAAAACTGATTAAAAATTATTGAATAATGTTTATGGAAAATTTGAAATATTTAGACTCAGAATTGGCTGAATAGTTTGGTAGAAACCGTAAAGGTAAAATCTTTTTAATTTGGACCCCTTGGCAGAAAGATTTTCGGCCAAAAACCGAATAAAAAGCTGGCATATGTTTGAATACACTTTATGCAACATTTCAAATGTTTAGATAAAAAATTAGCTGAATAATTTGATAGAGAGAGCAGAGGTCATTTTTTAAAAATTTAACCCGAATTTTAATCCCTTAACATGTATTGTTTTGGGCTCAAATCAAATCAAAAGTTTGTTCCATGTCCTACATATAAATTTTCAAGTGTTTAGACCCAATATTAGCGGAGGAGTTTAGTAGAGTGTTACATGGTCTAATCGTTGAACTTTGACTCTTTGAAAGCCAAACTTTTGTCTGAAAATCGATTAAAAAGATTTCCCCAAATCTGAATACTCTCTATGTCAAATCTCGAGTCTGTAAACTAAAAAAATTGACAAGGTGGGAAATGTACGCACACAGGCACACACAGACACTTTCACTTATATATATATATATATATATATATATATATATATATATATATATATATATATATATATATATATATGTATATATATATCAAAGATATCCGCACGGGGCTTTCCTGCACACTTAGGTACGCGATTTGTGACCACCTTTCCACTAAGTGGATGTTGTAAGAGGGAAGTAAATTTCAACTCGATGCTTAAATCTTATTGAATAAATCATATTGAATACCGAATACATACAACAATCAGATCATATCCTTTTGTAGAACTTTTCATTGAAGAGTCTCATGGTAAACTACATTTCTGCTTTTTTGATTTGGAGCCAGAATGTACAGTTTTTCTGAACTTCCTGTCCTGATGGAGACGTAGAACATACCGTGACTGAAGCAGTCTGATTTCAGGTATACGCCAATGGTTTCAAACGTTTGATCTTTTCTTTTATTTATGCTCATTGCAAAACACACCTTCACAGGAAACATTTCTAGATAGTACAATTACAACAACGCCCCAACATCCCCCGGCTGCCGCCGATATTCTCCCCGCCGCAATATAAACAAAATGTTTTCTTTTTTTTGGGGGGGGATCAACGTGTGGGTGCTCATGTTAGGTTTAATTATCATAGAAAATTGATCCCCCACTTTATTGAAACTAACATTTCTTCAAAACGTCCCAAGGGTCCAGGAGTTCATACCATGCAAACGGTAAATTTGCGATGGGTTTGATTATCAGATTTGGTGTCAGAAGAAAAAAAATCGGTTTGTGTCCAAAAAGCGAAAATAAATGTCTTTTTTTTTGTCCTAAAAATAATTATTTATCCAATCATGAGAAATTGAAAAGAGGCCTTGGGTCATTTTTTGGCTCGTTTGATTCTTTTTGGTGTTTTTTAGTAAATACACGGGCGGCCACCTTGCTTGCCAAGCTGTAGTGATTACGTTGGATACTGAATGTCTTCAAATATGAATAACTACTCGTTTGTGCAAGAAATAAATGCAATATTCCTTCTCAGCATCCCCCAAAACTTTTAAAAGTCAATAATTCAAAGGTGAATGCTGAGGGTCGGTAAACTAAAAAAATACCGATTTATGGCAATAATTATACACTAGCGATGTATGTGATATCATATATGGCAAAAAAACTTATATTTTATATTAAAGCTATATAATTATAAAACTCAAATGACCTTGTAATGGGTATTGTAACCAGCATCCGATTTACGACTTCCGGTTGCGTATGTGTACATAAACATAAACCCATAACAGCGTAAACAAATAAACATAAATCGCTACTTTTGCAGAATTTGACCTGCGTACTAAAATATTAACGCTATGATTTAGAAATTATTATTTAACATGGGAAGGGTGAGGATGTTTTGCAACTATTCTGTATTACAACTGTACTGCCACAATTTTCTTACAAATAAATCAACTTTAACCCGTTGAAAACGTATTGTTTTACGGTGTGCGTTTTCAGCGCCCCAATTGTTTCTTTTTCGCGTGTAAATTATCCAAATAAAAAATTGTTAATACTTTCTGCATGTTTTTTTACATCGTTCATTTCCGTATTACGTTTAAGTTATTTTAACGCAATTTTCTTACAAATAAATCTACAAGTAAATTGACAATCATAAGAGCATTTTACAACGTATTGTTTTACTGTGTACGTTCTCAGCGTCCCAATTGTTTTTTTTTTCGCGTTTAAATTAAGACATATCTAAATTTGAATTTAACTTTAAGTATGATGCTATCTGTTCAGTGCACATTTACCTATAAGTATGGCAAACAAACCACTTATAGTTCAATGGCTGTATTTTTTTTTGTTTAATTAAAGTTTTATGATATGTTTTTTATTCAATTGTAAGATTAAAGTACAGAATAGGTATAAAACACCCTCCCCTCCCCATGTTAAGAATGGCTTTTTAATTAATAACGGTATTATTTCAGCACGGATCGCTCTCTGCACGAATACCAAATATATATATAGCAAAAACAAAACAAAACAAAAAAAATTTGTTATAACATCTTTCTTTACAGTTAATAAAATTTAAAATTTAAGGTAGGTTTTCTTTTCTTGTTATGTTTTCATTGGCGACGCTCGGCTTAATTTCCGCAGCGACGCTAGGTTTATTCCGGCTGTTTGTGTCCAATATATATATATATATATACATATATATATATATATATACATATATATATATATATATATATATACATCATTCAAACACAGTAGCATTAGAATATGTTGTTAAGTGACAGTTTTAGTCATTTAGAACTACTTTAAAGTTTCACCGCTCACTCCTTTTTCGGCCAAATTTCAAACAATTATTACAGTTTGTACATCACCTTCTCAGCTACATTGTGAAAAAAGTTTTGATGAATTTGCTGGTCTTCAAAATCGTAAAAATTCGTAAGGAGGTGAGCAACGTTCTTTTATGACTGGTTTCCATAGAAACCACGTCGCTTCAGCAACTACTAGTGTTGCTAATAATTCACCGCTCTCGCAAAAAGAGAATAAACATGTGAAACAGAGAGAATGAAAGCAGACGAGTGCCGAACATTGTTTTACATGTGTGCATGTTATGTTTATAGGGGCCAAAAAATAAGTGACATTAAACAAAAAGAAGTGAATTTACTGGAAGCCTGGAAAAATCATGGATTATGATAAAGAAATGCGAGCATGAAAAGAAATATGGTTACGCTTAAACATAGAAAAAGAAAAGGACAAGATATTCTAGTAAAAACTATAATAAATTTATAACTTAAATTATTGCAGCATTAAGAATTTTAAAAATTCAATTTAAGATTATGTAATTAATTCTTAATGCTGCCATCTTTCAAGTTATGAATTTATTATATATTTTGCTAGAATCTCTTGTCCTTTTATTTTCCATGTTTAAGCTTAATCATATTACTTTTCATGCTCACATTTTTCTATTTCTATTGTAATATATATATATATATATATATATATATATATATATATATATATATATATATATATAAAGCACGCTCTTTTCTTCCTCTCTCTCTATTATAATTGAATAACATACAGAGTCGCTCATTAAAAAGTAGCCCAATCTTCTAATCTTTATTTAATCAATTGTTTTTTTAAAGTAAACGGTCCACTTAAAAGTAGCCCTATCTATCTAATCTTTCTTCTAACGACCAACTGGCACCACGAGGCAAAAGGCAATTATTTTTCCAACAAGATGGCGCTACATGCCACACGTCTCGCATATCACTGACACGAGTTCATGACAAGATTGCGGAAGAAAGAACAATAAGCAAAGGATTATGGGCACCACATTTCCCGGACTTGTCATCATGTAATTATTATCTTTGGGAGAATTTAAAACCTCAAGTTTATGCAGATAATCCTCACAATTTAGACCAACTAAAGTAGAACATTACCAACCCTATCGGGAAAATCACTAGAGAAGATCTACAGGCAGTGTCTGCAAACGCTTTTACACGTGCCCATATATAAACGAGGGAACTTGTAACATATTTTATAAGGCTGCGGGTAATTTAATCAATGCTACAGGTAATTTAAACAATAAAAGAATGTTCCTTGTCTCTACTAGATTTTCTGGGCTACTTTAAAGTGGGTCATCCTGTATTATGACGATTGAGCTATATAGAACCATTTCTGTTTATATTTTATTGAAAGAAAATAGAAAATACTCATCTATAATATTAATCTCACCTGCCTGTTTAACTCTATGTATGTATGTATGTATGTATGTATGTATGTAGTCTGCGAATGAACCCTTTTTCGGGGTCAACGGGCAACTAGCTCCGTGTATATTTGTGTATATGCATGTGTATATTGGGGTGGAGAGGGCTCCGGTAAGCCGTGCTGAAGGCAACCTCTAGAAGAAGCAAATCACTGATTTAAAACAACCATAAAGCGGGAGACCAGTACCCGCATTAAGCTGGTCTGCAGTTTAACTTGTTGCTGGCTATCTTGCTCTTGCTTGTTGCTGGATCTCAATATTTTGAACGGAGAGAGAGACTTAGCTGTCGTGCAAAGCTAAGACTCTGTAACATCATCTGTGTATAGATACTCCCTCAGGCATTTGTCTATAAAATGGTCCTGTGGCGATGAAAAAGTTGTGACGTATGGAGGCTTGAAATTCTGGAAGTATGTAATAATTGATCTCAATGACCGTCTTCAGTATCATGCCTACTTGAGCGTGTGAATTCACCAGTAGGACTAAAAAAAAAAAAAGAAAAAAAGTCATTTTTGGGCTCATAGACATTAAGTGTCTGAGGGAGTGGCACTCGTCTCGCAAGACGTTGCAATCATCATATACATCATGTAGTCTGCCTAAAACTTTCGAAAAAGGCGACAGATTTTTAAGATACTGGTATCATTTTGAAGCTGACTCTTCGGATGATAGATATCGAAAAATTGTCCAAAAACAATAATTTATTCACCATCAACTGAACACTTTTCTACAGGGATTTTTGTCGATTTTTTGCTGACATTTTTTTCAAGTCATTCAACTCTCGACGTCGCATAAAAGGCGTTATTTCAACATCACAATTACGGTAGGCATATTGGTAAGACAGTTTTTTTTTCACCTCTTTTGCTTATGGTGAGTTACGGGCTCGAGCCTGCTTATTACTCCTATTTTTTTTTCTTTGCGCTCGCAATTTTCCTTTTTTTTTTGCACACCCAACACTCTTACACACACCTCAATGTTTTTTCGCCTTCACGTTATGGGTTCGAGCCTGCCTGCCTGCCTACCTACTACAACTTTTTTTTTGCTCAACGCACATCTCCCGGGCACCCAGGCTAGTCTATAATATAAATCTCACCTGTCTGTTCAAATGTATGTGTGTATGTATGTATGTATGTATGTATGTATGTATGTATGTATGTATGTTTCGCAAAAGCTTTCGACAGAGGCGACGGATTTTCACAAGATCGGTATCATTTAGAAGCGCGACTCGAAAAATGGCTAAAGACATTAATTCCTTCACCCTAAACTAGACATTGTTCCACAGGGAGCGGTATCCTTATTTGCTGATAGTTTCGAAAGTCATCACCTGTTTTCGAATGTCTAGCCTTAATTCAAACGTATGTCAATTCCGGTTGGGCAATGGGCGCAACAGCTAACGTGTTACGATATTTTTCGCTTTCTTTTCCTCGTTCACGTTCTGCCTGGCCACTACCAGATTTTTTTTAGAGCTCGCAATTTTCCTCTTTTTTTTTTTGCTAAACCAACACCCTTACACACACTATTATTTTCTTTTCAGCCTTCGCCTTACGGGTTCCAGCCTGCCTGCCTACTACATTTTTTCTTTTTCTCAACGCACACCTACAAACACCCGGGAAAAGCCGGCCAGCCAGACTAGTCCATAATATAAAGGGCAAAAATCTGTTTAAATGTATGTATGTTTGAATATCTGCCAAAAGTTTCCACAGAGAGGACGGATTTTCAAGAAACTTGTATCGTTTTGAAGCTCTACCTTTCGGATGACAAATCTCGAAAAAATGGCGAAAAGCATTAATTATAGCATTCTCAATTGGATATTTTTCTATAATCGTTCCTTCATGAAATTTAGCCAAACAAGCAAGCGCAAAAAACGTTATGTTATGAATTAGTTTAAATATAAAAAACGACATAATATCACTCACACGATCATAGACCAATCGTTATAGTGGCAGTGTCGTTATCTTAAGATTGCATGCTTGAGACTAGATATCGGATATATTTTTTTCGATGTTACAGTTGTAATATTGAAAAAGTGTTATTTATGCCATTTTTTGGTTCGTTTTTTTTTTCTCTCACGTTCGCTGTTTTTTTTTGCTTTGTTTTTCTGATTTGTTTAAAGAAGTTTGAACATTTGAACGTTATTTATCCCATTTCTCTTTCGTTCGCTTAGTCTATATGTTGCATCATGTTCGCTATTTTTTTTTAGTTATTTCAATTTTTAAAAAAAGTTATAATATTTAAGCAGTCCATTGTCCATTTTGTTTTGATTTACCTCCCTCCACACACACCCAACTCACTACGAGCAACGCCAGATACTCCCGCTAGTATTTATAAAACACAAATAAAAAAAAATCTCTTTTTTTTTTTTTTTTGCTTGTAACGCTCGATTCTTGGGTTAATGGCACTATTTATGAGACTGCAAATTTCTGACGAGTATCAACCGCAATGTTTTATCCCATGGTTTTCTCCTTGACTTTATATTTTGTTTTAACCGTCACGTGGTGAAAGTGTGCACACACACACCCACACGCCAGCGGTCTGCAGAGAAAAGTAACCGACTGCTGACTGCAATTCTGTCCTACTTGACGTCGTAAGAGGCGAATAGGTCAAGTAGTTGATCTCACAGGTGTCGGCGTTAGACACCTGCAAGAAAACAGGTCGATATAAACAAGTGAGACGACAGCGAGAAGCGAGTCAAAGAGCGACGGTGAGCCAGGATTCGCGTGGCTGAAATTCGCCCTTCTTTTTCTTTTATCTCGTGTCTAACGATTGAAACATACAACTATCCAGCGCGGTTGTAGCCGAGATTGAACTCACTACACGAGTTTTTAGGTTTTAAGGGTGCTTTTTATCTTGACACCATCACTAGATGTAGTGCCTACCGCAGATTAAGTAACGAGTGTTCTCATCAGCTGATATGCAAATGAGAGTCTGTTTTTCAGAGACTGAGTGATATTTATAACAGTCATCTTTTTTTGGAGCTCGAATAACATTGTATCGAAATTTGGAGTAGCGTGTTTTGACAATACTGTGTCAGACCTTTAATAGCGAATGTTGAAAATAGTGTATCTTTACACCTTTAAAATGTTGAAAATAGTGTATCTTTACAGCTTTAAGTGTATCTTTAAGTAGCGAACGTTGAAAATAGTGTATCGAAATTTTAAGCAGCGAGTTTTGACAATAGCGTGTCATATATTTGAGTAGCAGATTTTTAGGCAGCGAGCTTTGAGAGCATTGTGTCGGATTTTGAAGGTAGTGAGATTTAGCCACTGTATCTCGAATTTGTAGTTAGATGCTTTGACAGCAGTATGTCACGTTAAAGCCCGAGAACTGTTAGTTAAAAATGCAGAAACGTTCATAATTGATTATTTAACCACGTTATTGTCGAACGAATTTATATATCCTTTGTTCCGATACGAATGCTTTCAGAAAGTCAACATCTCACCTATTCTGTCGGGTTCCATAAATGCTTGTTTTCTACCTGCGAATAAATACCACGTGAAAGTGAAAATGGCGGGAAACACGTTACACCGGTCGAGTGGTCGGCCAAGTATGCCGCACCAATCATTGTCTGTTGTTCGCGAACTTTTGCATGTATTTCAAAGTTGAAGCCGAAAAGACAAATTTAATTATTGGCCCAATTGGCCAAACTAGACGAGTCAATTCTACTGAATCAAGGCAATTTGATTCTACAGGAACTTCTATTGGAAGACGGACTCTTTGGAGAATTTGAAACTAATATCGATTAAACAATGTTATATTGTAGTCAGAAAAACGGACTTCAATCGTATGTGTAATATATACATACGTGTATATGTATATATATATATATATATATATATATATAGGGTCAGTCAAAATATTCTGAAATAATTGCAGGTTTAATAAAAGCCAAATAAAGTAAAGAAACAAAATAATGTTTTTTTTTATTTTCAAAAAGTACATATAATGCCATTCTGTTTTATGAGTTTTAAAAATTAAATCAGTCACATTTTTTGGAGTTCTTGCGGTGCAAGATCGGCCGGTTGATTTTCGTTTCAATGCGAATCCAGTAGCTCTGAAGCTGGTAACCCACAACAAGATCGTGTTTTAGCTGGTGCGGGATGATGTCAACCAACATTGAATTGGAAACGGAACACGCGTTACAGATTTGTTTGTCTTCATAAATCACAATGGAAGCACGATGCCTACCAGTATAATTCATGTCTACAAGGGGAAAAGAAACGAAAAACAAATGGCGTTATAAAGAAACAGAACAAAATGAATTCTATAAAAAAATGGTATTAGATTTGCTTTCCGAAAATACAAACATTTTTTGTTTATTTACTTTAATTGCCTTTTGCTTAAACATACAAATAGTAATTTTGCCTTATCCTATAAACACACACACACACACACACACATATATATATATATATATATATATATATATATATATATATATATATATATGTGTGTGTGTGTGTGTGTGTGTTTCAAACTCTAAAACTATATAAAAAATATATTTATTTTTTATATTTTTATCATTCGTTTGAAAACTATTTAGTCAGTAAGTCATTTAATCACCTGCAATCGGTGATTTAAGAACAGAACGGTATATTAAGGCATGGGTCACCAGCAGTGTTGATAAAACACTACCTCTCTTAATCACAAGAAAAAAAAATGTTCCGAATATTGGATCTAGTTTCTTATACCAGATTAATGTGGCTACCCTATTCATGCTATCAAAAAAATGTCTTCCTTATCTGTGACACCCGTCTGTGTCTGCAAATTGAAAATAGAATATATACTTTTTTTATTTACCAGTTTGTTGTTCTCATATAATTCGGGCGAATCCATGATACTACTTATCACCCCCTACTATTATTAGTACGTTTTTATATTTACATTTTTTGTTTTGTTTACACAATGATCACCACTTATCAAGGCCCGGAAGCCACTCAGGGATAAGGGTTATTAAAAGTACATTACGTTAGTGTGGAGATTTGATGAAGTGTTTACTTAAGGGGGGGTTCATTAGGAATTTGTTAACGTTGGACTTGAACACATCCAAGTTGTAGTCAGATTAAATTGATTAAAAACAAAAAAATAAAAAAATTAAAATTAGAACGAGCGATATTTATTTGTTAATGTATTCGAAATAAAAGCGCATTTCCCGGAAAGCCGAAATCTGTAAAATATTTATACTAATTGAAGGAAAAAGAGGACTCAGTTTGGTGTTTATTTCTACTCCATTAAAACTGGTTTACGCAAAATGTCTGACGTCATTTATCTCAAAAATAAATCGCTTTTGTGACATGAAAAGTCGTTTCGCTGTCTTTTACAAAACTTGTTTAACATGAATAATCGTTTCCTTAAGCAATTAGTTTACTGAACTAGTTATCAGGTTGATGTAATTTTTTTGTCGTTTTGTAAAAGGGACACTTTAAACTTTTATAATCTTTTTTATATTCTTATTACACCCATACATCATTAGTGATTAATCTATTACGTTTTGTTATAAATTGCAAAATGTTCATGTCCGCTAAAAAAACGTGTAAAGAAATGTGAAAAAAAATGTAGGATACGTGGAAAATACAAAACAAAGCATACCGGGAATAACAGTCCTGCGTGTTTGAAGACTCTTTCAATAGTAATCCGAAAAGCGAAAAAGAATTCTTTAAAAGGAATCCAATAGTCAGAATTAAAAATCCAGTGTGTAATATAATCCAGTAGGTGAAAAATTCAATATAGCTCAAATTGATTAAAATTGTTTCATCAATCAGTATAATCCAAAGATAGCAAGGTTAACCTTCAGTTGAATAGAAAAGAGAAATATAAGGATAGAAAAACTATTTTTTTGTATATATTATTTTAATTGGAATTCAGTGAGATTAGTATTATTTATTAATTTATTTTATTTCGGGCTATTATCCTTATCTTTTAAGTTGTTGTTATTTGCCGACGTTTCGGCCAACTATTCCTCTGGCCTTTGTCAGGTGGTAACCGCGACGTGATAGGAACTCCAAATCTCCTAACTGCATTCTCAGCAATTACTGCCTTTTCATAGTTTGTTGTTGTCTCGCCATGGCGCAGTGGATAGAGACGCTGAGTCTCTACGGTTCCAGGTAAGCATTTTCTGAAGATAGCGGTTTCAATCTTTCCCAAAGACAACCAGAGGCGTACTTGGCCAAAACGTTGAGACGGCAACAACTATGGATGGCAGTAATTGCTAAGGATACAGTTAGGAGATTTGGAGTTCCTATCACGTCGCGGTTACCACCTGACGAAGGCCAGAGGAATAGTTGGCCGAAACGTCGTGAAACAACAACAACAACTAAAAAGATAAAGATAATAGTCCGCAAAAAAAATAAATCAATATCTTTTTGTGTTCTTTTCCTATTTTTCACATTTCTTCACGGATATGAACATTTTGCAAATTATGACTCAACCAGCAAATTCTAGCCTAGCTACAATTATAATTTGCTAATTTCTTTCTGTCCTCTGATGAGAAGAATAACAAAAACGGCATTAATGCGCGTCATCGCACAAATCAAATAACCAAAGATCACCTTGGGGAATTTGGTTAGATAATATTTTCTCATCCTAGATATGCTATTGGCTTAGCTCCCTCGGATTGATACTTATTTCGAGAATTACAAAACTATATGCATGGTCTTCCGGATAGATAACTAAACAGAGGTTACCGTACCAGAACGGCATTAACCCTAGGAAACTTGAAGCAGCTTCCTCCGAATGAGGAAATTTCATGGAAATATGAAATTCGCAAGTGGTCCGCAGTCGCATGCACATCCCCGATAGGAGATATGACATTTGTTTTTTGCAGATCTTGCATAGAGGTGTCGACGTGCTTCCATATACAGCGCCAGGTATTTCAAAATTGGTCACCCATCTCGTGCTGAATAGGATCAACGTTGCTTAACTTCTGTGATCTAACGAGAACATGCGTTGCAACGTGATTATGCCGATTCGTTACATGCGTTGGATTAATATTTAATTCAAATCCCTAAAACTGTTACAAGCGAGTCGTTTATGAGCCCATTAACACAGAGAATCAAATTATATAGAGCAAAAGTAGTTATTATAAAGAATGAAGACGTTAAAAAGGCACAGTTTTTCATTTTCAAGATGTAAGTTTAAATCGGCGAAACCTTTTGGCTCAAGTTGATACTGTTAAGCTAGATTTAACGGGAACAGATGATGCGACGAGTCAATTTGTACATTTGGCGATGAAGACTTCAAACTCAAGTATGACAGGCAGAAATACTATTTCAATCAATCTTATACGTAAAGGATAAACGCAGAATGCTATTGCCACCTATGTCAGACTGAAAAATGCAATTTTTATCGAAGTGCGACAGACCAATGAAGTGATTTATATAGAGGCATGACGGACCAAGGAAAATACTATTTAAATATTATGCTTGATAGACAAACGAAATATTTGTTTAAAACGGAAGTACGGGCGGCTTAGAAAAACATTTATATCAATTTCTTTATGCCTGTCGAACCAAACTAAAGTATCACAAACCGAAAAAAAAAAAATTCAATAACAATGAACGATTGCAGCATTTTAAACTTGACAATGCAACGCCACTAATGATTCCCATAATTTACTATTTTGATTTCTTATTGTATTATTAGGTTGGTGCAAAAATAATGTCCTTTATATATAAGTCTAGCTATACTGATGAGGAATAAACTCTGAAACATGCATGTATATAGATGACTTACTGTTATGCACGTAATAATTATTAATTAATAATATTTTAAAAAAAGAAACAAAGTAATACGTCCTAAAATGTGGGCGGAAAAATGTAAGCAAAGGGCAAATAACTCCTTTCTTATAATTTAAAAAAAAAAAAAGCTTAGGGATCGAAAAAGAAAGAAATTAGTACGGAATCGCTAATAAAAAAATAAAAATAAAATTCAACAACTTTGCATTTATAGCGATACAAATCGTGTATAAAAGGTTACAAGGGCCTGGTGGTCACGTGGTAACACACAAGACTACTTATCGAACGGTTATAGGCTCGATTCTTGTCAATTAAGTTTAGCTATACTGATAAGTAGTAAACTCTGAAACATGCATGTATATAGATGACTTACATTTATGCTCGTAGTAATTATTAATACACACACACACACACACACACATATATATATATATATATATATATATAGGAGCAAACAGTTAATAAAACATCTTTAAAAAAACTCTGAAACATGCATGTATATAGATGACTTGCATTTATGCACGTAGTAATTATATATGTGTGTGTTTGTGGGGGGAGCAAACAGTTAATAAAACATGTTAAAAAAAGTTTTAAATTAGTTAAAAAAAATATTTAATCTGAAAAGGAAACACTAGATAAGTGGATAGTCCTTAATCCGCGGAGTTTCGAAGAAATACTTTCCTTCTCATCAGAGGGTAGGAATTAGCAAAATGCGGGATCGGATTTTGCATGCAAAAGTATTTGATGAAAAAACAAGTAAGTCAAATATCTTACTTGAAAAGAAAAAAAAGTGAAGCAGAGGGAATATGGTGAAGAAAAAGGTGATTACACATGAATGGATAGTCTGGTGGAAGATAAATAATCCAGTGACGGTAAAATCCAAATATATAACTTCAAGAAAGTTAATTGAAGTTCCATTTATTTTATATATATATATATATATATAAGGTCAAAAAACGACTTTATTTTTGCACCAAGCTCATACAATTTCTTATTGCAGTAGTTATTGTGAAACTTAAAAAAAGAATCCTTTATCTAAAGCAAGCATCATGGAATTACAGAAATGCTTCAAGTTTTGTTCATGAAATTTTTAAATGAAAGTAGAGAATAGATAAAAATAGCCGCTTCCCACGGTCCGTATTCCGCATAAGTACCGAACACGCTATTCTAATATTATCCGTGACGGACTAAATTAAACATTATTTCTAATTAAAGAATAGACTTAAGGAAATGGCATTTAAAAATTTAGAATGACAGTTAAACGAAAATGCTACTTCACACTAAATAAAGACCGAACAACGAAACACCTTAGAACTTGAACAATTACAGACCATAAAATTAATATTTCAAACTTAAGCATATATACGTTTTTTGTTGACTTTAATGTCTATCATAGTAATTGGCTTTTTTCTTTTTTTTTACAAGGTGGTCACCACTTATCAAGGCCCGGAAGCCACTCAGGGATAAGGGTTATTTTAGATTTAATAAAGTGACTACTTAAGGGGCGGTTCATCAGGAATTCGTTTACGTTGGACTTGAAGACATCCATGTTGTAGTCAGGTGGTAAGAAGGCAGACGGAACAGAGTTCCACAGGTGTGTAGTTCTAAGAAAGAAGCTTTGTTCATGGAATCTACGTTTTGATTTAGGCATAGATAAAGAGTGGGGAAAGTTTTTGACAGTGGATTCAGCTAGACGGGTGTTTTTCGTAAAAGACTGGCGAGGGGGGGACCAGAGATTGGCGTTCAGATGAGCACCTGCCATGGAAATAACGATAAAACAAAGACAGGCTCGCAACGTCTCTTCTGTGGGAGAGATGTTGCAGGGAAGAGAAAAGGGCATCACCACTAAGCCACGAAGTCTATTTTGTACTCTGTCAAGGCAGGATAGGCTGTTTTTAGCAGCTCCTGTCCAGATATGGCAGCAGTATTCCATCCTTGGACGTACTTGGCTTTTATATAGATAGAGAATTGCATCAGTAGTGATATATCTTCTGGAGCGGTAGAAGGATCCCACCATCTTTTCAGCCACCTTGGCAACAGACTTGATGTACGTATTCCATTTCAGATCAAGAGTGAAGGTCAAGCCCAGACACTTGTCAAAACATGGGGCTTCTTCTAGACGAGAGCTATCCATTTCAATTGATGCCAGATGAGGATCAGAGCCTTGATGGTGTAAAGATAGGAGTTTGGTTTTAGATGCATTAAAGGTAACCAGCCACGTCTTCCCCCACTGAACCACGCGCTCGAGATCAGAGGAGGGAGAGTCAGAGAGAGCTTTGTCATTTACAGCCTTTGGTGTGTTGCCGTAGATGGTCGTGTCATCAGGATACGAATGATTTAAGTATGTGTTTAGGGAGATCATTGATGTAGATCAGGAAGAAAGTTGGGCTCGGGATGGACCCTTGAGGGACTCCAGCATTAATACTGCAGGCCTCTGATTTTTGTTCTGGCTTGGTTCATCGAGTTACACAGACAACACTTTACTTATAGTTTCGCTAGAGCTCATTCCCTTTAACAGAGAGTAATGTTCCCGATCCTCCACTACATAGTAAAACCAGCTTATATTCCGCAGTACCATGTAGTTGTGTGGCAAAGTTTGTTTTTTTCACACTTTCGCGGTACAGGTTCGAGCCTGCCTGCCTTCTATTTTTTTTTTTTTTTTTTGCTGAACACACACCCTCAAGAACCTGGGCAATGCAAGACACCGAAATCAGTTTCATATAAAAGACTAGAATACTTTATTCGTGTGTCACTCTCTAACTGTTGCCCTATATTTACCAAAATACTACTGTTATTATGTAACAAAGCTAACCCAAGCTCAATAGTAAATCCAACGCGTCACAACTATTTTCCAGCTCAATTTCTAAGACAAAAAAAACAAAAACTGACAGACAAAACCACTAAATAAGATGCGTGGACACAGCTAATAGAATGTGTAAAAATGAGTAAAATAGCGATTATAGCGTTGGTAAACGTCGGAAAAAGCAATATTGTGAAAGAAAATTGGTATTCTATAGTTGAATGCTATCGAGGCTTAATTCCAGTGAAAAAATCTCTGCATTTCATCAGATTGTACACATCATAATCTACGTCTATAAAATTGCATCGGCTTGGATTTAATTGAGGATTATAAACCATTGCTTACGTTTGCATTCCGCATCGAGTACAGCCAGCTTTAATTCCGTTGCTGGATATTTCGCCTATCCATTTTTATACCGACAAATCCCCTACATTCCACACACACACACACACACACACACACACACACACACACACACACACTCTCTCTCTCTCTCTCTCGCTCTATCTACCTCACTCTCTCACTCAGTCTACCTTTCTATCTATCTCCTTCTTCCCCTCTCTCTCTCTCTGTCTACCCCGCTCTATCTCTTACACTCTGGCGTTTTCTACCTCGCTCTCTCTCTCTCTCTATCTCGCTCAGCCTACTTCGCTCTATCCCTCTCTCTCTCGCTCTGTCTACCTCGCTCTATCTCTCTTTCTCTCTCACTCTGTCTACCTCGCTCTATCTCTCTTTCTCTCTCGCTCTGTCTACCTCGCTCTATCTCTATCTCACTCCCGCTTTATCTACTTTGCTCTCTCTCTCTCGCTCAATGTACTTCGCCCTCTCTTTCTCTCTATCACCCTCTCTCTCTCTCTCTCTCTATATATATATATATATATATATATATATATATATATATATATATATATATATATATATATATAAGATTCAAGCAACCAAGTCAGCAAGAACGCCCGGATGGTTCATCTTCTACTACGTACAAGAAACGTTGTTTACTTCGCTCGTAAGCAAGTGAACCTTCCTCCTGGTATACTGTGTGGGATCCCCAACTAGAGAAGGCAATCAATCGATTTGATTGAAAAAAAATGGGCGATTGCAATGGCATTAATAGTAGGAGAGGTTGAAGCGCATCACGGACAACGTCGATCTCCTTGTTAGTGTATATATATATATATATATATATATATATATATATATATATATATATATATATATACATTATTAACGTACCTTTCTGAGTATTTTGCTTACAATTTTTCCTCTGATGAGAAGAAATAGAATTCTTTGAAACTCCGCAGATTAAGGAGCACCCAGTTTTGGAATATTCTGCCAATTAATAATTTGTAAATTTCTACTTTACAACTCTGTTCTTATTATTATTTATCGCAAGCTCTACTATCGTCAGTGAAGGTATTGAGCTTTTTCATTTGGTTGGGATTAAAATATACATAACTATATTTATATTTAGTTTTGCAATTTGCTTTTTCCTTATTAATTATTTTCTCCTCAAACATATATATATATATATATATATATATATATATATATATATATATATATAGATATATATATATAAAAAGAGAGAGAGAGAGAGAGACAGACAGACAGACAGAGAGAAAGAGAGTTTGTTGGACACAATTGAAGAACATAAATATAATAATAGTTTGATTAGTACTGAATAGTTAGCTGTGACGGTATACATTCGTGGAATGGATTTAATTTTGGTTTGGTTGTTTTTGTTTTACGGCATATGAACCCTTTTTATGTTATTTTATGCCTAATCCAGTGGTTTTGAAGAAAAAAGTTTTTAATAGAATATATATATATATATATATATATATATATATATTTTCTTTTTTGCAAGTCGGTTTCTATTTAACCCATAGTTGGGACTCTAACAGGTACTACCACTCCGGGGAAGAATGGACCTGGGAGCAATGGCAATTAAGGCGTGACTTAACACTCTTCAATGCCCGCAAGCTTGGACCTCACCATCGATATAGTTTAAGGTCATATCCAGGACCAGAATGAATTTAAATGAACAACTTATGGTGTATCACTGGTGTGTTTAACGATATTTATTAGCATGGGTTTCATATATTTTATTTTAGTAAATAATATTAGCCAATAAACATTTGTTAGAAGCTAATTCAGCTTTTTATTTGGGTATTTGTACCCTGTAATTATAATGTTTTAAATAATACATTTCTTGAGTTTGGATTTGGAATGATTGATAGGAAACGGTATATTAAGATATGGTGGCCAAGTCGAGATCGGTTTAAAATTTTAAAATAATAATAATAATAATAATAATAATAATAATAATAATAATAATAATAATAATAATTATTATTATTATTATTATTATCATTATAAAATTAAAATAATAATATAATAAATAATATAATAAATAATAATATAATATAATAATAATAATATAATAATATAATAATAATAATAATATAATAATATAATAATAAATAATAATATAATAATATAATAATAATATAATATAATAAATAATAAATAATATAATAAAATGTAATAATAAAATTATTATTATTATCATTAATAATAATAATAATAATAATAATAATAATAATAATAATAATAATAACTAGCGTGACCTGTAGAAATTCCACAGGGGACTCATTCATATGTAATATATTGATGCTTGCATTCTGTAGATGTTCAGTGTAAATGGAGACGCTCTGATATTATTGTAGCTTTTCTGTTAAAACTTCAAAAGTATTTATCTAAGCTCGCATGAACACCCGGTAAAGCCCGTCGTAAAGTACGCTTAAATATGATATTTTAATTCTCGCAGATTTCGTATATATTATTATAGAGTTAATATTCTATCGGTTTTTATATATTATAAAGTTGCGATTTCAAAAATAAAAAAAAATGTATCCATATGACTTGGGTGCATTAGCTCGAATCGAAACCGAAATAAAAATCTATGAAGAATTCTTGATAAAATTATTTATTGAAAAAACATAGATGATTTAAGTGCCATCAGCTATAGTCGAAACCGAAACCAAAACTTAGGAAGACTTCTTTGGTAAACTTACGACAAGAAATAGAAGAACATAACAAGTAAACGACCCGGATTTAAGCGTGACACACAAAAGAACACACACGCTATCGTATTAATATATAGATGATGATGATGATGATGATGATGATGATGATGATGATGATGATGACAAGAACAATACAAAATAAAAAATATCTAAATAAATTAGGGAAGAGAATTAGAGATAAGATGTTAATACAACTCAAATAGACAACCCACATAAAGCAATATCATATTTGCTATAAAATGCAGGCTGATACCCTCCAAAAAAAACAGAAAATTTTCTATTACTTCTAAAAGATAAAGCAATATAATTCTAATTTTGTACACTCAAAATTCTTTCTAGAAAGAATTTTGAGTGTACAAAATTAGAATTATATTGCTTTATATTTTAGAAGTAATAGAACATTTATTTATGTGGGGTGTCTATTTGAGTTCTATTAACATCTTATCTCTATTTCTATAGAGAAAGAAGTTTGAGTGTACAAAATTAGAATTATATTACTTAATCTTTTAGAAGTAATAGAACATTTTCTGTTTTTTTAGGGGGTATCAGCCTGCATTTTATAGCAAATATGCTATTGCTTTATGTGGGTTGTCTATTTGAGTTGTATTAACATCTTATCTCTATTTCTATAGAGAGAGAAGTTTGAGTGTACAAAAATAGAATTATATTGCTTTATCTTTTAGAAGTAATAGAACATGATTATGCCTAAACGTTTCAGTAATCGAAGATACTTTGCACAAGAATTATTGTCTTTCCTGAATATGTTTCCAATGACCTCCTTGACGTTGGAAACAGACCAGCAACCGTTGTGAAAAATTGCAAATCACTCGCATGCACTCCTGTGGATTTCCCTGATTTTTGCTGCAGTTACATCGTTGTGCTCACCAATTGTTTAATAATTTTTTGATTTTTCTTGGCCTTCGGGACAATATCAAAGTGTAGTATCTGTTCCGGCAGATACTGCAAGCAAAGACCATATGTGGGGGCAACCCCACATATAAGACCTTGGTCAATGTAGGGGAAACCCTTCATACCAATTGTCACTATCCATCTCCCCTACTCCCCGGGGAGTTGGTCCCCATTTCCCCTTCACTCCTCACATTAAAAAGCCGCCTCGTGCCTAATTTGCTTTTTGTACCTTTTCTCCACGTTAAAAAACGACCCTGGTGTCTAACTCTGTCCCGTGGGGAGGCATAGTAAATAGGTACATATGAGCCTTCAGATATCCCCACAGATAAAAATCAAGAAAGTTTTAGTCTGATGAATGAGGTGCCTACTTGATGCCACACTTCCTGTTGACCAGTCTCTCCTGAAATTCCTCTCTCAGCTAGTCAAGAGTGTGATTTCATGTTTGGAAGGTCGCCTCATTTTTCTGGAACCGTCGGTTATTTTGATCAGTCTTTCTGCGGCGTCTAAGTGATGCACATAATTTTCTCAGCACTTCCACCCTACGTTTCTCATTCACTGTTTACGCCCTCTCATTTTCGTCTTCAAACCAGTATGGACCGATTACACCATGTTATGAAATGGTTACCCATGTTGCGTAATTAATGAGTGTAACGGTCTGTGTAAGACTCGCTCCGGAGGCGATGTACCCCAGTAAACATCCGTTTTATTGACATGTCCTGATAACAGAAAGTGCGCTTCGTTAGACAAGCAAACATGATCGCAAAAGTCTGGCTTGTCTTTGATTGTGTCATAAAATTGCAACACATATTAACATGTCAGCCTCTGTGAGATTTTGCGTGATTTCGATCTGCTAAGGATAAAACTGAAGATCTGATTTGAGAACATGCCTCAAAGACGCTTGAAAGGTCCACAGTTCTGGACGACCCTGTCGAAGCGATTTCTTTGGTCTCCATCCGACTTAGTTACGTACTTCATTGATGTTTTTTCTCTGTTCTAGCACTCACCCTCAGACAGGAATGAGTGTCTGTGATGCCTTTAAAATGAAAATTTTCCACAGTGCTATGCTTTCTTAACTTCTTAACCCAGCAGACGTTTCTGCTTTTTCATGAAGCATTTCGACACGGAAGATCTCTCGTAAAATTTATTGGCACGGCCTTATATGATTTGTTGGTAAAATAGGCTTCCCCATGAACTGCATTTTCCTTCGCAGACAAAGACATGTAAGACTATGGTTCCGATTTATCATGTATAAAATGTACTTTAAAAAAAAATTCCAAAAAATCCCCCCCCAAAAGAAAAAGCTGGAATGTAATTTACGTGTTTCAGTCAAAAACATGTTTTTTTTAAAGGGGGGGGGTACCCTGTATTTAATTTTCACAGTAGAAATTAATTAAATTAATTAAAACAGATTCGAAATCCTACTTGTGAGACATCGGCAAGGGTTATTGACTGGTTGGATGACCGCGTCCCTTGTCGAGACGAAGTGGGTTCATTTCACAGTCGCATTTCGACGCGGTTTACTTGATCTGTGTTGGTTAATTGAAATTCTTGTGTGCGGGGCGTTTGCTCAGTTGGTAGAGTGCTTGCCTCGCATGCAAGAGGCTCGGGTTTCGAATCCTGAGTTCGGATGTGTCTAACTGATGAGCCCAAATGAGGGCGAAACTCGAGTCTTGGACTTCCGGTTCGTTGACTGTCATGGCTCTTGTAAGCTGCGGCGTTGTTTAGCTGTGGAATATATTATACAATCTCTCACATTCTGAAAATCATATATATATATATATAATGAATGACAAGAGTCTATATTCAAAAGATCATGATGTTGACCATCTTACAATTTATTCCTTTAATTCAGGTGACGTTTACAATTCTTGACAGTATTTTTTTCGTGTCACAAAACCAATCACATAATTATTATAGCAATTAGTGAATCTATCTTACCCTTAACTCATCAGAAGAAAGAGCAACAATCAATCCATCAAAAGGTAATAAAGTGTGTTTCTACATGATTACAATCCAAAAGTTGGAAGAGAAGTTGTAAATACCTTTTAATATGTTTACAGTACGCCATTTTGAATTTTGATTTAAAATAGATTCACTAATTGATATAATAACTTAGTGATTAATTTGTGCTACGAAATCGATACTGTCAAGAATTACAAATGTCAACTGAATTAAAGGAATAAATTGTAAGATGGTCAACATCATGGGCTTTGGAATATAAACTTTTGTGCCTCGATACATCTTCTATCATTATATGTAATCGGTTTTTTAAAATAGTCGACCATAGAGGAGCCTATTCGTGACATAACAGACACACACACATTCAGCTTTATATTTTATATATATATATATATATATATATATATATATATATATATATATATATATATAGGGAGATAGAGACGAGGCAGGAATGGATGGATTAATAGATAGATAGATAGATAGAAAAGGACTGACATTGATGTGAGCATAGATACATAGATGGATGAGACAGAATGATCGATATATGTGAAGATACACAAAAGGATTTATATATCTAGAGAGAGATGGACGAAGAGAGAGAGAGAGAGAGAGAGAGAGAGAGAGAGAGAGAGAGAGAGAGATTTCTAAACTAAGTGTGGAAAACAAAGTGTATGGCCTCGGTTATGTTTGATATTTAGGATTTTTATTTCCATATAATTCCATCATTGTGCCTCAACGTTTATCAACGTCATAATCCGTTTTTTTTTCTTAGCTCCGTCCACGCATCTTATTTAGGAAATTAGATAACTCTGTAAAAAATTTATTTATTAATAATTTTATAATTTACATAAAAATTAATAATTTTATTATATCATAATTAGGATCATTTAATTCATTTTTATGTAAATTATAAAATTATTAATTCCATCTACTAACTAACTAACTAACTAATGAATTAATTTTATTCAAACAATTTTCACTACATAAATATATGCAAATAATAGGGGGAAAATAAGCTCAATCCAGCGACTGACACTATTTCTAACTCAACAATCAACAACAACATATGCAAATAATAAATAAAATATTTATCAATATTCAAATTTTATTTTTAGCTGCAATATTTTAAGTCTAAAAAATTCTTATTTTTTACTTTACTAGAATATCTTGTTCTTTATTTTTCCAGGTTGAATTTCTTGTCCTTTACTTTTCCAGGTTTAATAAAATCTTAAGAATATTACTTTTCATGCGCGCATTTTTCCATATAATATATATATATATATATATATATATATATATATATATATATATAACGTAGATTTGTTGTTGATTGTTTTAAACGCTGATAATACAAATGATGTAGAGTCTCCACCTTCGAATTCTTTATACTTTTTATTTATTTATCATTTTTTTGAACAGTAATCTACGAACATGCACGTTTTGGGACCTACCCTTATTCAGCGTAGCTTGACTGTTACTAGGAATTCGAACCCAGACCTTATATATTACAGTTCGGTTTCTAATCCATTACGCTATGAAGCCAGAAACAATTTTACTGTTTGTTTTAATCGCTTATACAGTGCCACGCAATAATATTGGATACATTACATTTTTCTTCATAACTTTAATTAGGGTTCAAGATTTTACCTAAAATTTAGTAAGTATATTCCTAAACTATATTTGGAGTAGTAATTACAAAATCTAAGTTTAGAAAGTTTATATTTAAGGAAAAATATGAATTAAGAAACGCAAAAGTATTGGATCCACTTAAAAAAAATATATTTTTCTGAAATAAATTTAAATACCTTTTGCTTAGCGTGTTGCAATAATGCAAACGAGTTATCACTGACCAATCAGAGAGTTTTATATTAAAATAATTTTATAAAAATTTTCCAGTTTGTGCTCACTCCTTCATAGTCAACCAGTTCATTTATAAAAATGCCTAAAACTAAAGAGTTGTCAATAGACATTCGTCAAAAAATCATTGATAAGCACAAAGAAGGAAAAAAATATCGAATAATATCAAGGGAACTTAATCTACCACTTAGTACAGTTGGACACATTATTAGAAAGTTTAAAAATCCTGGTGAAGCTGTTGCAAATCTCCAAGATGTGGTCGGCCAAGGAAATTAAACGAAAAAAAATCAATGTGTGTAAGCAGAAAGGTAAAAAAACAACTTTTTTTAGTCTTGGTGAAATTCAAACCGATCTCGGAGAAGCTGGGATAAATGTGAGCAAGGATACAATCAGTAGAGGTTTTGTTTCAAGGTCCTCAAGAAAAGTTCCATTATTGAAGCTTAAACATGTCAGATGACGTTTGAATTATGTTAAAACATATGGGGAACAACCGCAAGAATTTTGGAACAAGGTAATCTAGTCAGACGAAACGAAAATCTTTGGAAAAAACCCAACAACACATGTATGGCGTGAAAATGACATCGCCTATAACAAAAAGAATCACATTCCTGCGGTATAGTTTGGCGATGGTTCGATTATAGTAATGGGGGTGTTTTTTTATCCAAAGATACTGGTGAACAAGAAATCATCAATGGTAGAATGAATAGACGTATGCACAGGGAGATTTTGGCGAAAAACCTCCAGAAATCTGCTGATTTGTTGCGACATAATATCAATTTCGTATTTCAGCATGACAGTGATCCCAAGCATACTGCCAAACTAACCAAGGAATGGCTTAGAAATAACAGAATTGACGTTCTTATTTGGCCCAGTCAGTCTCCAGACCTCAACCTAATTGAAAATTTGTAGAAAATATTGAAGATCAATGTTTACAAGAGGAAGCCACAAAATATTCAACAACTAGAAAAGTTCTGCAAAGAAGAATGGCGCACAATACCTGTATATCATTGCAAAAAAATGTGTGCAACTATAGAAAGCGATTGGAAGTTGTTGAACGCAATAAAGGCTATGCAACCAAATATTAAATCAATGTATCCAATATGATTTATATTTTTCCTTTAATATAAACATTCTAAACTTTAATTTTGTAATTACTACCCGCAATATTTGATAGAATAGTAATAGGAATATACTGACCAAATTTTAGGTCAAATCTTGAACCCTAATTAAAGTTATGAAGAAAAATGTAATGTATCCAATATTATTGCGTGGCACTGTATATATTACATATATATATTACACACACATATATATCTATATATATATATATATATATATATATATATATAATATAATATATACAGTGCCAATATGTTCTATCTTCTTTCTCTCTCTGTCTCTCTGTCTCTCTCACCCTCTCTCTCTACACCCCACACACATATATATATATATATATATATATATATATATATATATATGCGTGTATGTGTGTGTGTGTGTGTGTGTGAAGAATCCCAGAATGGATGAAACGCGGAATATCAGTGTAGCTTAATCGCCATATATATTTCATAACTTACTATATATATATATATATATATATATATATATATATATATATATATATATATATATATAATAGCACGCTGCCCGGCATTGCCCGGAGAATCGCATTCTTTATCATATATGGTGTCGTACATACCGTCATCTGATATGACGTTATTTGTGACGTCATCTTGTATGAGGCAATACATGACGCCATAATATATATATATATATATATATATATATATATATATATATATATATATATATAGTAAGTTATAGAATATATATGGCGATTAATCTACACACAAAATTCCGCGTTTAATCCACTCTAGGATTCTTCAGGCATAAGCCGGAATAATCTGTGTAGCTCAATCGCCATATATATTTTATAACTTACTAACTAGCTCTACCTACCTAATTTACTGTTGAGGTAAATACTTAAAGTTTACGCATAAATTTATACTTTCGTATATTAATTTATGTGAGTAAATTAAGTAGTTATATATATATATATATATATATATATATATATATATATATGCTATAATGTCATTGTGAACAAACAAACAAACTAACAGGCAGGAATACAGATTTAATATAACCTACATAATCTCATCACCGCCTTCCTCAGTGTCTCTATACCGTTTTCTTACTCTCCATCTATTGGTTTCCACGTTTATCGTTCTATCTATCTTTTATCCATTTCTTTCCCCTCTCTTGTCTCTCTTCTGTTTTCTCTCGCTTCCATCATTCACTCTACATATCTCTTCCCTTGTCTAGTTTTACATATCTACATCTATGTCTGTCTGTATGTCAGTCTCTCTCTCTCTCTCTCTCCCAGTTTCTATTTCTTTTTACTTTCCGTCTTTTTGTCCGAACGGGTTTGATGTATCTCATTTGCTGCACTTGCTTGGCTCGGGCAAGTCTCAATCTGCAACCGATGTTAACATTGCGATGACAGATCACTAATTATTGCCAATATGTTCGGTGACCTTCCGCTTCAAGGCAGCGTGATTCGCATCGGCACACATACACGAATACACCCATACGCAAACATATACAAACCTACATAATCATCACATTGACAACGTATAGAGACCTACACACCAAACGCCGGTTGAAATAAATACACTGCTGATCAAAAATTTAAGACCACTTAAAAATATTTAAAAAGAAACCTTTTTTTTAAGGATGGATTTTAAATTCTTCCGACTTAAGGTTACTAATACTACAAACTAAAAGGTAATGGAAACAAAAAGGTACATTCCTTAATAATTTTTTTTAATTTGCATTTTTTATTAAATTATACCTTTTACACATGATCAAAATTATAAGACCAAGGGTATAAATTGTTAGATTTATGGTAATTCTAATGTGTTTAGTTCAGTTAGAGATTAGCAATCACTGTGTAAAGGTGTTACCATGCCTAAAGGAAGAAAACTAACCGAAGTTGAGCGCTCTCGAATTCTAGGATTTCAAAAGCAAGATTTGTCACAGCCTGCGATAGCAGCTAAGGTAAATCCTGTGGGCGAGGACAGCTGATGGTCTACTTGTATTGCATGTCTGGTATTCTGCACAACTACTTGTCCAGCACCCCCTCACTCACTCACCCTAACTGAAACTTTTAAATAAAATAAAATGAAATGACAGCTCAAGCAAAAGTTACGTTTAAACTAGGACCAAACTCAAAGAAAACCAACCTGCCTCCTCCCTTGAGGCTTGCATTTACTAATATCAGCGGGCTTAGAACTAACTTAGATGATGTTGAATCATTTCTCCTTGTAAACACCCCGGATATCTTAGTATTAAGTGAAACTAACTTTCACTCCTCCATTCCCTCTAACCACTTTAACATGCCTGGTTATCTCCCACTCTACCATAAGGACTCGGACAGACTTATGCATGGGCTTGGAGTCTATATTCGTAACACCCTCCCGCTGACTAGAGAAATAAAACTAGAATCTGAGGACCGGGCCTTTATGTGCTTCAGACTAAATATGCACCACAATATTAGCTATTTTCTCTACCGCTCTCCTCCAAACCAAGACTGTACCCTAATAAACAAAGTCTCAGACAGCATAGATATAGCACTCTCCCTCGATACTAGCGCACAAATACATGTATTTGGTCACTTCAATGTCCACCACAGTAACTGGCTAGGATGCTCTAATCGCACAGACGTAGCTGGTAGCACAACACATAGCTTCTCTATATCACATTCCCTATCTCAGTTGGTTACATTTCCGACACGTTTCCCAGACTAGCAAGATCAACATGCCTCACTCCTAGATCTCTTTCTGACAACGGTTCCCAATGACGGTACAACAAATGTCCACAGCCCACTCGGAAATGCTGATCACGCTGTGATAATGGTAGAAATCAGCGTAAATTCTCGCCCTAAAACTGAAGACCCACTACTCAAAACAACGAGGTATTACAAAAAAGCTGATTGGGAAGCCATCAGGGAGCTCATCAGAGATGCCCCATGGCAAAATATCTTTACTCTTCCAGCGGAACAGTGTGCAAATGAGACCACTGAATGGTTCAAAACTGCAATTGAAGCACATGTTCCCGCACGGAAATTCTATAGCAAGCCCCACTCTCCCCAATGGTTTACTCCTGCTTGTGCAGCTGCCATTTGTCAAAGGCAGCAGGCGTTCCGCAGATTCAATCGACATTAGTCCAGCTCGAATAAACAGAAGTTTATAGAAGCTAGAAATAATTGTAAGAAAGTGATAGACACAGCTAAGACAGATTACTCTGAAACCACCAGAAAACGCATCGAAGCACAGAAATTAGGAACCCGGGATTTTTGGAAAATCTACAACAGCGTAGTAAATAATGGACAGTTAACTATTCCCCCACTATCAAACAATCAGGAGGTTGCTTGCACGGCAACTGACAAGGCTAATCTGCTTGCCAGTCGGTTTGCCTCAAACTACACACTGAACTCGGTACACCACTCACTCCCTGATTTTCCTCTGCGAACAGACGTCACACTAGACGATTTGAAAACCACCCCTTCTCAGGTACATGCTATTATAAAAAACCTAGACACCTCAAAAGCATGTGGACCAGATCTCATCCCGGCTGTGCTATTAAAAATATGCTCTGCCGAGGTTGCTCCAGTTCTCTCCAAACTTTACAATAACGAATCTTGCTTTCCCGACTGCTGGAAAACCGCCTCTGTGGTACCAGTCTTCAAGAATTCTGGTGAAAAAACTGACCCACTAAATTATCGCCCCATTAGCCTCCCCCCGCCTTTCGCCAAAATATTTGAGTCGTTAGTTAATCAAGTCCTAGTCCAGTACCTAACAGCTGCTAAACTCCTGACTGACAAACAATATGGATTCAGGCAAGCCCGTTCAACAGCAGATATCTTAACTGTAGTTTCTGAACGTATATGCAGTTCATTGGACAAAACAGGGGAGGGTAGAGCGGTGGCCCTTGATATATCTAAGGCTTTTGACAGGGTATGGCACGATGGTCTTCTAAGGAAAATTAGATCATATGGAATCACTGGAAGAATTCATAATGTAATTAAATCCTTCTTAAGTAATATAAAAATCAAAGTTGTCCTCGACGATCATACATCTTAACAATATGACATAAATGCGGGAGTAGCTCAGGGGTCTATCCTTGGACCTCTATTATTCCTGATATTCATAAATGACCTCCCTGATAAAATTGTTTCGGAGATGGGTATATTTGCCGATGACACCACTATCTATAACAGATATGAGGGGAAACCAAATGAACACATAATCAAGGAAATGGCAGAACACTAGAGGATGACCAGATGGTGCAGGATCGTCAGACAGCAGCTGGTTATGTTAGCATGCTACAAAAAAGCATCTTTGATGATGGAGGGTCATATTTGTGTGAGGATTGATGGTTATTCCAACAGGATAATGCTGCAATCCACACTGCAAGATGGACCTTGCGCTTTCTACAAGAAAATGGAGTCCATCTCTTGGGATATCCTGCAGTCTCACCGAACTGGAACCCAATTGAAAATGTTTGGGGATGGATGAAAAGAAAAGTTTATCGTAATGGCAAACAATATTCAACAAAAAATGAACATCATGAAGCCATCTTCAGAAACTGGAGCAGGATCTCCCGCACCTTAATGGAAGCCCTTATTTCTAGCATGTCCCAAAGAATCTTTGAAGTCATCAAAAGCAGTGGAGATAGAACTCATTAATAAGTTTGATTGTTAAATGTTTTTATACACGTTTCATACACTTTTTGTTCAATTAAATAGAATTTTTGTCTCTGGGCTTATAATTTTGATCATGTGTAAAAAGCCTAATTTAGTAGAAATGTAAATTTTAAAAATAAATATTTGGAATGTAGATTTTTGTTTCCATAACCTTTTAGATTGTAGTATTGGTAACCTTATGTCGGAAGAGTTTAAAATCTATCCTTAAAGTTTTTCTTAAAAAGATTTTTAAGTGGTCTTAAATCTTTGATCAGCCGTGTATAAAATAGGGGAAAGTACCATTAAATTATGTCCGTACTTCCCATATCTACATTAAAATGACGATGCGCGTTTTCCAGCGCATTTACCTATATTCACAGATATGCAAAACTTTTGAACCCATAAAGAATATAATGGATTTCCCTAAATAAATTTTCGATTTAGGATTAAGATTAAGTACTAAATATAGCATAGGTTTTACATTTTTATGTTCTTTCTTTTTCGGTTAGGAATTACAGAGTTATCTAATTTCCTAAATAAGATGCGTGGACGGAGGTAAGAAAAAAAAACGGATTATGACGTTGATAAACGTTGAGGCACAATGATGGAATTTAATGGAAATAAAAATCCCAAATATCAAACATAACCGAGACCATACACTTTGTTTTCCACGCTAAGTGTAAACATTTCAGAATGTTCGTGAGTTGTAAGATTGTCATGCAGCAATCTTGGTCATCAACAACTTTTACTCGGTTATTGTGGGTCATCTTTGGCTGGTCAAAACGACGAACATCTCTTATAAAAAACAAGGCCGACAGCCATAAGTCGCGTGCTCTCGTGTAATGAATGAATGCGTGAATGTAAGATTGACATAAAATTCTTAAAGATAAACTAAAATGACCGAAAAATTGGTTGAAATGACTAAATAAATAAAAAGTAAATGACTTAGAATGACTTTAATGAACTTAAGTATGAATTGAATGACTTGAATGCTTAAAAAAACAACTGGGATCCTTCAAACACAACTTGAATGATCTAGAGAATGACTTAAATGGCTTTGAGACTGACTAGTTGTAAAGTTGGTGATCATTTTACATGAAATTAATACCGAAAAGTGATCCCCCATTTTATATCCCAATAAGTACAGCATGTAGTAAGAACAGATACTACACTTTGATCTTGGCCAAAGTCTTATAAGGGGGGTTGTTATTTATTTGCTCGCCACCGACTACAGAAGGCACAAGGCCGAGATTTAATGTGAGGAGTGAAGAGGAAATGAGGACCAGCTCCCCGCGGAGTAGGGGAGCTGGATAGTGACAATTGGTATGAAGTGTTGCCGCTACATTGACCAAGGTCTTATATTTGGGCTTGCCCGCACATATGGTCTTTACTTGCAGTATCTACCAGAAAGATACTACACTTTGATCTTGGCCAAAAGGCCAAGAAAAGGGTATTTATTTGCTCCCCCACCGAGCAAACTAGGCACAAGGCCGATTTTAAATGTGAGGAGTGTAGGGGAAATGGGGACCAACTCACCAGGGAGTAGGAGAGCTGGATAGTGACAATTGGTATGAAGGGGTGCACCTACATCGACCAAGGTCTTATATGTAAGGTTGGTATTTATTTGCTCCCCCACCGAGCAAATTAAGCACAAGGTCGATTTTTAATGTGAGGAGTGAAGGGGAAATGGGGACCATCTCCCCGGCGTGAAGGGGAGCTAGATCGTGACAATTTGTATGAAGGGGTGCCCCTACATTGACAAATACCTTATATGTCGGGCTTCCCCCACATATGATCTTTGCTTGTAGTATCTTCCTGAACAGACACTACTCTTTGATCTTGGCCAAAAGGCCAAGAAAAGGGTATTTATTTGCTCCTCCACCGAGCAAATTAGGCACAAGGCCGATTTTAAAGTTGAGGAGTGAAGGGGAAATGTGGACCAACTCCCCGGGGAGTAGGGGAGCTGGATAGTGACAAATGGTATGAAGGATTGCCCCAACATTGACCAATGTCTTATATATGGGGTTGCCCCCACATATGGTCTTTGCTTGCAGTATCTGCCGGAGCAGATACTACACTTTGATCTTGGCCCAAAGGCCAAGAAAAGCTGTATTTATTTGCTCCCCTACCGAGCAAGTTATGCACAAGGCCGATTTTTAAGTTGAGGAGTGAAGGGGAAATGGGGACCAACTACCCGGGGAGCACGGAAGCTTGACAGCGAAAACCGGCATGAAGGGCCGCCCCCACACTGACCAAGGTCTCCCACGTGGAGCCGCCCCCAAACATGGTCCCCGCCTGCAGCATCCCCCAGAACAGACACCGCACCCTGATCCCGGCCAAAAGGCCAAGAAAAGCTTAAAAAGCTAAGAACAGCATCTATTAACAACAGACCTTTGGTCTTAACCAAAAAGGCTAAGCACAAAAGTATTACGGACAGGCCGACAGACCGATCGACAAACCGACCGTCCGAGCAAATAAATACAACTTTTCTTGCCCATTTGATCAAAGTGTAGTATCTGTTCCGGCATATACTGCAAGCAAAGACCATACAGGGGGCGGCAACCCAACATATAAGACTTTGGTCAATGTAGGTGCAACCCTTTATACCAATTGCCACTATCCAGCTCCCCTACTCCCCGGGGAATTGGTCCCCATTTCCCCTTCACTCCTCACATTAAAAAGCCGCCTTGTGCCGATACCCTTTTCTTGGCCTTTTGGCCAAGATCAAAATGTAGTCTCTGTTTTTACTACATGCTGTACGCATGTTTGTAACTTTGTGTAAGTGGGGAATCACTTTTTTGTATTAATTTAATGTAAAATGATCACCCACTTTACAACCAGTCAGTCTCAAAGCCATTCAATCATTCTCCAGATCATTCACGTTGTTTTTGAAGGATTCCAGTCATTTTTAAGCATTCGATTCATTCTTTAGGTCATTCAATTCATCCTTAAGTTCATTAAAGTCATTCTAAGTCATTTACTTTGTATTTATTTATTCATTCATTGCACGAGAGCACGCGACTAATGGTTATCGGCCTTGTTTTTTTCAGGGACTGATCTTCGATCTATTAATGAGCTACATATATGAAAGATCCTGATAATTACATTGTTATTTAGCACAACAATTGGCAAGGTATACTTAATTATTATGATTGTTGGTAAGAAAAAAATAGATAAATACTAAGACACTGAAATTGAGGATACCATATTCCATAGATATGCTTTAGTATTAAGAATTGCCAAACAAGATGGTGAAGAAAGAATATAATTAAATAACGCAATTGCGCAGCATTCGGTGCTTTTTAAATCGCATCAAATTAATCGAAGTCAATTTATAGAGAAATTCCTAAACCATATCTGAAAATCTATATAAAACATAAAACGTATAAAAATAACACATACACTAAAAGAAAACATATTGGGGTACCGAAAGCGGCAAATACTCGTTCCTAATCTCCGATGCCGAAACCAATTCTTCCCATTGTTTTTATTTGTGTGTGTTTGATTAAAACTTAATTTTACAGGACTCGAATTAATGATCGATTTTAAACTGCAAGTAAAACTAAATTTTAAAGTGATTTATGGACGCGTTTTTGTACGTTTGAGAAAACCAATACTCATATTTCACAGATGTTGCAGTATTTTGAGCTCCCACCTAACGCCCCCCCCAAAAAAAAAACAACTCCATATATAGAAATATAAAGAATCAGAATTGGAATCGAATATTGTATCGGAGTCGGAAATTTAGAACAGAATCGCTAATTGCATCGGATTCGGTAAAAAATATTGGAATCGCCCATCAGTGTGTGTGTGTGTGTGTGTGTATGTGTGTGTGTGCGTGTGTGTGTGCGCGCGCGCGTGTGTGTATGTGTGTGTGAGTGTGTGTGTGTATATATATATATATTTATACACATACACACACACATATATATATGTGTGTGTGTGTGTATGTGTATAAATATATATATATACACACACACACTCACACACACATATATATGTGTGTGTGTGTATGTGTATAAATATATATATATATACACACACACTCACACACACATACACACACGCATTCACACACATATATATGTGCGTGTGTGTGTGCGTGTGTGTATGTGTGTGTGAGTGTGTGTATATATATATATATTTATACACATACACACACACACACATATATATATGTGTGTGTGTATGTGTATAATATATATATACACACACACTCACACACACATACACACACGCACACACACATACACACACGCACACACACATACACACACATATATATTACTGATATATATATGTGTGTGTGTGTGTGTGCATGCATTTTATATATGCGAGCGTGTACGTAAGGGAGCGTGAGTTTCCATTGAATATTTTATGAAAGACCTGCTTTGAATAAAGGCCACAGAAGTTGCTGACCATTCCAAGTCAAAAATATTGGGATGGTCATATTTAGATAGATCTTAACCTCATAAGCTATACCTGTTCTTGTCCTGATTTTAACCATGCCCGTCCTCGTGTTTCAATCATTCACACCGAGGAACACCGAAATATCGGTCGAAAAATATGAAGAAGACTTTTTCGTTTCTTTCTTTTTAATTCCGAATCGTAAATAAATAGAAAATATATACAGAATAGATATAAACATTTATATATTTTTCGCATCGATTTTTATCCACACACACACACACATACACCCCCCATATATATATATATATATATATATATATATATATATATATATATATATATATATATATACATATACTAGCATGGGTGCCTGGCGTTGTTGAGCAAAAAAAAAAGTCGTAGTAGGAAGGCAGACTCTAACCCGTACCGCGAAGGAGGAAAAGAACGTGAAAAAATGTGACGTCTTTGCTGTTACGACCACCGCCAACCCGGAAGTGACGTAGGTTTAAATTAAGGCTAGACAATCGAAAAGATATATTTATGTATGTATATGATGACTTTCGAAAATATTGGCGAAAAAAGCGACCCCTCCCTGTAGAAAAGTGCCTAGTTAAAGGTAAAGAAATGTACGTTTTACGCCAATTATTCGCTATTTGTCGTCTGAAGGATTGAGCTTCGAAACGATACTAGTCTTGTGAAAATCCGTCGCCTCTGTTGAAGGTTTTATGCACACATGCAAACATACATGCACACACAGATTTATATATTTGTAGCTCAAATTTCTGACCCAAACCGATTAAAAAGCTTGTCCTATCTCCGAATACCTTTTATGTAAAATTTCAAATGTTTAGACCATAAATAAGAGTAATTTGGTAGAGTCCTCAGATGCCAATTTTTTAAAAAATTGACCCTTATCATAACCACTTAACATTTATTGTTTTAAGCTCAAATTAAGTTATTAAGTTAGATCCTTGTCCAAGGCACCCATATCTAACATTTCAAGTGTTTAGTCCCAAAATTGTCAGAGGAGTTTGGTAGAGTTCTCAAAGGTCAAATCGTTGAATTTTGCCCCCTTTTACAAACAAATTTCTACCAGAAAACGGATTACAAAGATGAGCCCAAATCTCAATGCCCTGTATACCAGATTTCGAGTCTGTAGACTGAACATTGACAGTTATTGTGTAGGGAAATGTACACAGACAGACAGACAGACAGACAGACAGGAAGAGAGACACTTTCACTTTTGTATATATACTAGCATTTCAGCCCGGCGTTGCCCGGGTGTTTTGATGTGTGTGTTGAGCAAAAAAAAAAAGTGGTAGTAGAAAGGCAGGCTTGAACCCGAACCGCGAAGGACAGAAAGAACCTGACGTCTTTGTCGTTATGATCACCGCCAAACCGGAAGTGAGTTAGGTTTTAATTAAGGCGAGACAACAGAAAGGAGAGAATGACTTTCAAAAATATCGGCGACAAACGCGACCCCCTCACTGTAGAAAAGTTCCCAATTGAAGGTGAACATATAAATGTTTTTAGCCAATTTTTCGATATTTGTCGTATGAAAGATCGAACTCTAAAACGCTACTGATCCTGTATAAAATCCGTCGCCTCTATTGAAAGTTTAAGGCAGACATGCAAACAGACATACATACATACATTTATATATTGGTAACTAAAGATTTTCCACCCAAATTGATTAAAAAGCTTATCATTAAATACCATTTATGTAAAATTTCAAATGTTTAGACAAGAATCCGCAGAGGTCAATTTTTTGTTAACTTTGATTCCTATTATGACCCTTTAACATTTATTGTTTTGGGCTCCAATAAAGTTATTATGTTAGATCCATGTCCAAGGAACTTATATCTACAAATTCAAGTATTTAGACCCACAATTGTTGGGGGGAGGGGGGTCGGTAGAGTTCTGAAAGGTCAAATCGTTGAACTTTGCTACTTTTTAGAAAAAAATTTCTGGCCAAAAAACGAATTACACATATTTTCCCAAATCTCAGTACCCTGTATATCAAATTTCGAGTCTGTAGACTAAAAACTGACAAAGTTATTGCGTAGGGAAATGTACATATACAAACATATAGACACACACACACAGACACGTTCACTTTTATAGTTATACTAGCATTTCGGCACGGCGTTGCCTCGGTGTTTTGGGTTCCAATAAAGTTATTAAGTTAGGTCCATGTCAAAGGTACCTATATCTAAAATGTCAAGTGTTTTGACCCCAAATTGTCGGAGAAGTTTGGAAGAGTTCTCAAACGTCAAATCGTTGAACTTTGACCCCTTAACAGCCAAATTTCTGGCCGAAAACCGTTACAGAGATTTCCCCAAATCTCAGTACCCTGTATATTAAATTTTGAGTCTGTAGACTAAAAATTAACAGGGTTATTGCGTAGAGAAATGTACACAGACACACGGACAGACATATACACAGACACGTTCTCTTTTATAGATATATAGAGATAGATAGATAGATTAAACAGAAATATATACGTATACATAAATATATATGGAAACAATTTTATGCTTACTGTAAACTTTTTACGCGAATATTATGCAAGTATAAATCATGTAGAATATCTGCATAAATATAATTACACGTAATAGTAAACTAAAGATGATCATTCCATAAGAAAACCGAAAAAGCTAATAGGGAATTAATTAAAATGAATGTTTAAAAGAATATGCAAATTAGCTAGATCATTTGCTAGTGAATGCAATCCCACAACCCATATATAAGAAAATTGTATTTTCTTTTTAAATAAATAGAAAAAAGGGTTTTAATCTGAATATTAATACACACAAAAGAAAAACGAATTTATGTATATATATATATATATATATATATATATATATATATATATATATATATTCCCGAAAGGATGAAACACTAGTGTCTGTAGGTATTTAATAATTATTACAGTAAAAAAATAGTTATGACAGCCCCTTTAAGAAATTCGTGTCTTATCGTTGAGCACTTTCAGTTGAATTAAAAAGTCGGTCAACTTAGCTCTTATGCATAGATCATCGTATAACGATTAGATAACTCTCTGACTGACGTAAATGAACATTTAAAATTAAAATGTTTAAATTCAACGTTATTTCACACGGTTAATGGTAGCCAAATGCATTAGGTCTTCGCTAAACCAAGCCAGAGATGTCTCGTGATGCGGGGTTCGAATCGTTCGACTGGTATTAATCGTGACACCCTGCACTGAAGATTCCCGAAAGGATGAAACACTAGTGTCTGTAGGTATTTAATAATTATTACAGTAAAAAAATAATTATATATATATATATATATATATATATATATATATATATATATATATATATATATATATTAGGGCAACTGAGAAGTAGAGGATTTTTTCAATGGGGATTATCGGGATAATAAAAGGCTTAATAAGTAAAAAGGAATTGAAGTACAAAAGGAATATATATCGACAATAACAAATATATAGGTAACATGGCAACCCCCTAATCCTATTATACGGTTCTTATATCGATTAGTTGATAATTCCAGGTTGGCTTATTCACATCATGTTACGAACTACCTGGGCATAAATAACATTCAAATCCATTATCCCTATCGACGTGATTCCCTTGTTGCTTAATAATTTTATCTATATGCACTAGTATATATTTTTATTGACTTTTTTAATTTTGTATATATATATATATATATATATATATATATATATATATACACTAGCATTTCAGCCCGGCGTTGCCCGGGTGCCGGGTGTTTGAATGTGTATGTTGAGCAAAACAAAAAAAAAGTGGTAGTAGGAAGGCAGGCTCGAACCCGTACCTCAAAGGAGGAAACGAACGGGGTAAAACCTAACGTTTATGCTGTTACGACAACCGCCAAACCGGAAGCGGCATTTTTTTAAAATTAAGGATAGACAATCCAAAGGAGAGGATAACTTTAAAAAATATCGGCGAAAAAAGTAACTCCCCCCTGTAGAAAAGTGCCTAGTTGAAGGGTAAGATATTAATGTTTTAGCTAATTTTTTTATATTTATCGTATGAAAGGTCGACCTTTAAAACTATACTGATCTTGGTAAAATCCGTCGCCTCTATTGAAAGTTTAAGGCAGACATGCAAACAGACACACATACATACATTTATATATTGGTAACTAAAAATTTTCGACCTAAACTGATGAAAAAGCTTGCCCTATCTCTGAATACCCTTTATGTAAGACTAGCGGAGGTACTCGGCGTTGCCCGTATGGTTGTAGGTGTGTGTGTGCTGTTAAATAAAAAAAAACCGTGAGGGGGAGGATCGAACCCGAAGCCCTGAGGCGAAGTTTGAAAATAAAATCGGCCAGCCAGAATGAGTTAGTGAAAGATGTTTGAATTTATTTAAGTAAGAACCAAATTGACAGGTGCGCGACCGGAAGTCGTCGAGCGTTACGACGACGACGGGGATGACGACGTAGGTTTGTTTGTTATAAGCGAAGTAAAAAAAGAAAACAACGTTAACACTAAAGCGGCGAAAAACACACAAAAAACTAACGTAAGGCAAATGAACGATAATATTTTATTTTTTATTTTGCATTTATTTATTGTCTATTTATTATTTATTTTCTATTCATTTATTAATTAATTTATTTATGTTCCATTTAGTGTCTTCTAACAACTCTTGCTGACATTTTTTAAGTGATGACCTGTACATTTCAGTTGACCTATATTATTTTGCCCTATATATTTTTTCACGCCTTTAACATTTCCTGTCTGGGTCATTTTGACATTTGTTTCTCGATTTTATATTTAATTCTATCACCATTTTTCCTCTTTTTCTTCCCTGATCTTTCTTATTTATATTTATGTCTCGGCAGTAGAGTGAAAAGCATATCTTATTTTTCTTTTATTAATATTATTGCAATTTTTTCCTTTTTTCCTTGTACACATTTTTGTGAATTATTCCATGCATTTCTGCCTTTGGATTATTATGGACCATCTTCTTCCAATTACGGGTTTTCCTTGGATTTTACTTGTGCAAATGGAAATTCAATTAACTTTCTTGAAGTTATATATTTGGATTTTACCATCACTGGATTATTTATCTTCCACCAGACTATCCATTCATGCGTAATCACCTTTTTCTTCACCATATTCCTTCTGTTTCACTTTTTTGTTATCAAGTAAGATCTTTGACTTACTTGTTGTTTCATCAAATACTTTTGCATGCAAAATCCGATCTCGCATTTTGCTAATTCCTACCCTCTGATGAGAAGGAAAGTATTTCTTCGAAACTCCGCGGATTAAGGGCTATCCACTTATCTATTGTTTCCTTTTCAGATTAAATATGTTTTTAACACTTTTTCAAAGTGTTTTTAACATGTTTTATTAACTGTTTGCTCGCATATATATATATATATATATACATATATATATATACATATATATATATATATATATATATATATATATATATATATATATTAATTGGCTTTAAAAGTGGGTGCAGGAGGGTTGGGAGCGAATAATGTTTATTTTATTTTTTTTTTTTAATTTCGATTTTCCTATCTTATAGTTTATTTATTTAGTTTCTTGTTAGTTATTTACTACTGTTAGTATATTTGTCCCGCTGTTGAGTGAGATCCGTTTTAAAAAGCCGTAGTTTTTGTTTAAGTATGGCTTCTAGTAATTTTAGTTGTTGTGTGCAGTTGTTAAGATATCGAATTTTAGTATTTTTAGTTAAGATATTTCTAATGTCGGACGAATGTAGGTTTTTATCGTGGGATGTTAGGTGTTGTTTTATGGCAGTCAAATGATAGTTTTGTCATCAGGAGAGTGTTGTTGTTGTTGTTGTTGTTGTTATTTGGCCTACGTATGCATGGTATGCAATAGTTTGTTTTAGTGTAGTGTTAGTATTGTTATTGTTTTTTAAATATTAAAATAGAAGTTTTAAATTTGGTTCTTAAATATTAAATTATAAGTTTTAAATTTGTTTTTTTTAATATTTAATCAGAAGTTTTAAATTTGGTATACTATATTATTAATTTTATATTTTTGTTTTGGTCGGTGAGTTCGGTGTAATATTTTAATTAGGTTTTTTATTATTTTTTAAATCTGTTTTGTATTTAGTGTGTAATTGGTTTATATAGTATACGTTGATGGTGTCGTTTTTGTTAGGGTAAGAGTTTATGTTTTTATTGTGGAGTGGCAGCAGCAGCAAAACACACGTGAGAATAACGGAGCCCTGATCAAGGCGACGTACAGCGAGGAAGAAATTTATATAATATAAAAATACGTGACCGAGGTGATCTATGATTGCGATTGCAAATTCAAACCGTTTATAATAATGAAACGATTATAGTATCCCTGAAAGTATGTCCCAGATAGTAGCCCCCTTCATCCAAATGACACCGAGCCTTATTTGTGGTTAAAAGGCAAGAAATAAAAAAAAAATCTGTTGTGTTCAAATACATTCTTTATATGATTAGCAAAGTTTATTTCAGGTAAAGTCTTTATTATAACATATAAAGTGTTATACAAATTTTAAAATCCACAATCATTTTCCTAATCACGTGAGATAACATTTAGATGCCTCGCTTCATATATCTCAATAACAATAACCGCATGAGATAAACTAATTTCTAAACGCCTCGATATTTTCCATGGTCAATTACAATTGGACGCGATCCTGTCACTTATTTCTTTTGTTTGCCCACTTTCATGTTGTTAGACCCAAGTTTAGATGTGGGTTATTCGAAAGTGTTTCTGTGGAATAAACATGATTCGAACCTGACCCACTCAGGTTACGATTAAATATAGTTAACCACTTAGCCTCCGTTACACGTAGGACACCGTTTGGTATAATTATCAGCAAGGCAAGGACGGGTTTATAAAACCGAATTAAGTGTTTTGAGCAGCTTGTATAAAAAATAAAAGTGAACTTTCTATGTACTAACAAGACTTAATGATTTTGGCAATCGCTCCAGAGAAAGCATGGAGACAATTGATGTATGGATCGAAAAGAAAAAAAACAGATTCAAAGTCGACTATGAAAATTGTTAGCAGGGTAGATTAGAGCCCAGAAAATTTTAGTCTACTTTCTCTGGTCCTGTTTAGCTAGTTTCACGCTTATCATATACAGCATCTTTGATCACCCCTTTCATATGTTTCGCTAGTTACACCTACCAGGAAAGCGGGTACCTGTACATATGTTTAAGTAAAGTATTTATTTTAGAGCAATTGGTATTTTCAATTAGTTACTCTTCTTGTTGTTTGATATTGATCCGGAGCGAGTCGATCAAAGTGGACGTGTGCACACACGCCTATTCCATATGGATTTTTGATCTACATTCTTGTGTCCTATAAAAATGTGTCGAATTGTAAGTATCACCGAAATTTAAAAAAAGGCTTATATTCCAGTTCAGGAAGTTAGAATTGTGCAACGCCAAATAAAAAAGGAGCAATTAAATATTTTAATATTAACATTTCAGAAATATCTGTTGATGTCTACGTAATACATTACAGTATAAATAAAGAAAGAGATATCAGAGAGAACACCGACAGCGTGTTTGACATTTTTCCACCGTCGTTTTGCAATCCTAAACCTAAGCGTAGATTTTATGTTTGGTCTTCTCTTTGATCATCATTGAATTGTGAATAAACTTCTATGTTGATAAAATCTGTCTGTGTTGATTTGAAAACAAAGATAAAAGAATTATCAGGTGCATATATAATTTCGCAAGCATCTGGAAAGCGTAAACTAGAACGTTATGTATAAATTCAAGAAGGCAACATTGGTACTGACAAGATTTAATTGATGAGAGCGTTCCAAACAAGGCATAAAGCGATATAAAGAGTTTTAAGAATACTAATTCAAGGTAACAAAAAAATCTCGATAACGATAAGCGATTGATGGAAGAATTCTGACCCAGAAAATAGAAATTCATCATCATTTATCAGAAAAAAATAGCTCATAGAATGTGAGAACTAAAAAAAATGTAATAGAAGCAAGAGTTGAGATGCTGTCAAACTTGATTCGAACTTGGCACACCCGGGTTACGAGGCAATGTAGATAACGATAAGCCACTGTTACACGTCAGCTACCGCTAGGTATAATTAGCAGCAAGATAGGTACTAGTTTATAAAACCGAGTTTAGTGTTTAGAGCAGGTTTATAAAACCGAGGTAAGTGTTTAGAGCAGGTTTATAAAACCGAGTAAAGTGTTTAGAGCAGGTTTATAAACCCGAGGTAAGTGTTTAGAGAAGGTTTATAAAACCGAGTTTAGTGTTTAGAGCAGGTTTATAAACCCGAGGTAAGTGTTTAGAGCAGGTTTATAAAACCGAGGTAAGTGTTTAGAGCAGGTTTATAAAACAGAGGTTAGTGTTTAGAGCAGGTTTTTAAAACCGAGTTAAGTGTTTAGAGTATTACCTTACACATCTTGAGCTAGTTTCCAACTGGGGATGTACAGCATCTCTGACGATATCTTTTGCCTGTCCTACATTCTGTTTCATTTTTCTTTAGTCAAAATTCTCTCAACCAAGGGGGCCGTCTTCTTGAGGCTAACACTTGATTTCTATATGTGATACATAGATATTCGACTATTAAATTTATGTTCTCCTTTACCTCCCAAGCACCTAATTAGTAAAAAAGTCGAGAACATAATTTTTCTCTCCACAATGCATCATTTAAATATATTATAGTATATCTCTCTTAAGGTCTCTTGGTTTTACTGGATCCTAGGACAAGAATTCCCTTTGTCTGGTGGAACATCTAGCTTTATGCTGTTACTTGAGGTAACATCACTTGGAGAAGGTGCACCATTCTACGTAAAAACTAGTGTGGGTTAGCCATACAGAGGAGATTTTGCTGCGAATACCACGTGATTTTGATTATTTGGTTAGGGTTTACTTGTAAGGAAAAAGTACTCTCATGCCAGGTTGTCCTAACAAACCCCTTAGACACTTGAGGATAGTATTCGTCCAAGTTCTATACATTAGGCATTCAATTTGTCTAGTAGGAATTAAAATGTCACACAATATGACTAGTGAAATACGAGGTCCACTTTCTATGTTCTTATTGCTTATGAAAGCCACGTGCGGACTTAATTTAAATGACCGACTAATAATTTATTATAAAGGAGGAAAGAATTCAATAGAAGGTTTCAAATCCATAACGTACTTCTAAGATAATCGCCTGTCAACTCGAGCACCTGCATCGCGAGGAAAGTAAATCTAGACGTCGGGAGTTGGCGAAGGAACGAGCTTGCAATAAATTGAGTTTAATGGCAATAATAAAGGAGTTTTAAACCGAAATGGAAAATAAAATGCGCAGCAGAAGCGTGAAATGAATACAAATTAGAAAAGTGAGCATGGAAAACAAAAATTAAAAACAAATAGCAATATACATAAAAAGAATGGCCCGAAAGCAAGGTAAGGGAAGTCGAATGCACGTGGGCTGCCTCCAGTAACTTTTACACCTTCGAACAGAAAACAGAAAACGAACAAATTTGAGAAAAAAAAAAGATCCAAAAAACAAAAGAAAAAAAAAACCTAACGATATTTTAAAAAGAAAAAAAATCAAGACGCAACAACAGAAAATAAATTTCGTTTTAGTCTTTATGTTGCAGATTTTTCATCGACTGATCGAGTCGGATCATTTTAATTTCAAAACCCACAGCAGCTCTCACTCATTTCGTTCAGTCTTTCTTGTTTTATGTTTTCATATGCGACCTCGCATCATTATAAGTGGCCCAGACTGTCCATCGTAAGTCGAGCTCGTACGATTTATTTCTATTATTCTGACAACTATTCGCAACGTTTCGGCCGATTTTATTCGCGTACATCTGAAACATCTTTGTTGATTGTTTGATTTATTAAAATAAAGATTGATAATTAGTATGCATCGTATTATTTGGCTGAGAGAACGAGAACAAGTTACCCCTGTGGATTGAATAAACGGCCCCGTTCCAAATTTCGTACATATTCCAGAGTTCAACAAAAAGGTTCTCGAGTTGAACAGAATAATTCCCGAGTTTGACAAAATACACTTGAAATTTTCAAATGCATAAAAACTTGTATCCTATCTCAGCTGAAATCTTGTGAAAATAACAATCGAAACAAGAACATTTGTTTGAATAATTCAAATAAGACTAACCGAACACCTTTGTGTCAGAATCGAGAATCTTTTTCATCTGTCATATTTACCTATTTTACAAGTATTTTAAGTGTAGATGTGCCGAGGAACTACAAATCCTCATACCCCGTCGACGTAAATACCCCCGACAAATACGGCCAGCAACAAACTCTCATCTTTACACAGTAGAGATCCACAGATGCCAGAAATAATAAGACTAATAGGCCTTGTATTTCTCTTCCGGGTACCTGCTTCTCTGGCTGTACTGGGCATGCAGAAGTTAAAGTGTAATATAAACAGAATTTTTGCTGCTCAACTCCCTAAATAGTATATCTGCCAATTATGGCCTAGAAAGTAGCATTTTGCATTAAAGTATCACTGTTCTTTATTTGGAGTCAAAATGCAATAAAACAAATTTGATCGACAACTTTTATTTATAAACAAAAAATATGGAAATCGCTCGAGACAAGGCGCGAAGTCACTTCATGTAAGGAGCTAACAAGAATGAAAGCTGGTTATTGCAATGACAAGATATGCCTATTGACCTTGTTGTAGACACCAAGGCTCGAGGTAAAAAGAAAACAGTTAGCAAAAAGTGAATTCCACAACATTGGAGTTTTGAAAAGAGCCACTGAATAAGGAATCTATATTTAATCCATGGATGGTGCTTATTCTTAAAAAAAAAAAATAAAAAAAAAATAACAATTTCATTTCTGTGGGGAAATAGAGAAGGTCTACCGCAAAAACGTGCTCGTATCTGTCTCTTGTGCGAACGGAGAAGGAAAAACGAAGATATCCAAGATGACGACCGTGGTCTTTTAATGTCTACGGTCTTGAACAGTTCTCGAATAATTTTGAGGCGGGCCCAGGCACCATAAAAGCAGGTTGCTGGGGGGGCATAAGCGTTTAAACCTGTGTAGAGTAAACATCGTCAGACTTTTCCGAACTTCTTTACATTTGACTTGAAGGAAACGATATTGTAGTCGATCGAGAAGCAAGCCAGACCTTGTAGAGTGAACATCGCCGTGCGACTCAGAATTGTTCGATTCAATTTCATATACATGCTTAAGTTTAAAATAATATTTTGATTGGTGATTCGTGTTATACTGCCATTCATATTGGCATATTATATTTAAGTGTCATTCTTAAGTTTGCCAACAAATTGGTCACAGTCTGGCATGCATAATTTGAGATAAATCTTGCATTAACCATTCATGCTTAAGTTTTAAGGTTTTGAGTTTCAAATAATAATTAAGCTTGAAAAAGCATATTTATGGGTCATTCAGTTCACGGTCTAAATTAACAAACGTGCAGGATTTATAGACGTATCTTGATAACATTCCTCCTTGTTTGGAACCGTGTTTGAACATTTGTTTTCGCCTTGTTTTATTCATTAAAACTTTCGATTTAAATAATAAAAAGTTGAAAGTTGGCATCATAAAATGATGTGTTCAAATACAGAGTTTCAATTCAACTTTGTGATTGGAGCTAAACGACCATTTATAGAAGAATAACATAATCGAGTTTCACCTTCAGCAAAAAGGAAAATGAAACCATATTTTTTATAGAGTTTCATACGGAAGAAATAACAAAAAAAAGCAAACAAACAAAAGACGGCGCACCTTGTTTACTTCTTTATTTTACTGTAAAAATAGTAAAATTGTAATCGAAAATGTCGGAAATCTTCATTAAATTGCAGACAAGCATCTTTGCCAACATAATCAAGCAAAAATCAGAAACGCGAACCAATATCGATTGTTCTTTCGTCAGGCGCAACCTTGCTTCTGAATAAGAGGCATTGTCCGTCACTTGGTAGATTAGTCCATCCGTCTTTCACCGTCATGTTTTGAATTGTATTTTATGTGTATGAAAATTGAGTAGACGTATCTATGTCCGGCTACCTAATGTTTAAGGAAGTGGTTCCCAACCTCTGTACTGCCACAGGTGGAAATGCCACGAAATGAAAACTAGCGTGCCACAAATATGTTATAACTGGATGTTACAAGTTGTTATAGGTGGACAACAGCGTTCCATCCATCAATCCATCAATCCATCCACCCATCCATCAATCCATCCATCACTCCATCCATCCACCCATCCATCAATCCATCCATCACTCCATCCATCAATCCATCCATCAATCCATCAATCCATCCATGCCCGAGATTGAACTTACTACACGAGTTTGTAGTGTAATTCAAATCTGGTCGGTAGCTGAATGCTTGATGCTTCGCCAAGGCTATCAAGGGTATTTTTTATCGTGACGCCATCACTAGATGAGGTGCCTACCACTGCTTAAGAGAATCCCATCTACACTCTAGAAAAAGATAGACCTCGCCAGTTTCTCAAACTGGTATTTTACCTCAGGGTATAGCGCCTCGCCTTCCCAAATGGTCACCCATCTGGTACTGGCCAGACTTCATGTTGCTTAACTTCAATGATCTGGTGAGAACAGGTGTGTCGACGTGATTGTGCCGTATAATCCATCCACTGTACATGTGACGAAAATATACTTTGAAAGATCACAGTTTATGTAGAAAAAAAAAACAGTTTGATTGATGTCATCATCCATTATGATGCAATAAAATATTCTCTCAGGGTTTTCTACTTTTATTTTAGTGGACGACTTTATTTCCTTAGGACATTCAGTGTGCGCGGAGAAAAACAAACACAAGATTAACAGAGTTTTAGTAGTATTAGTAGTATTAAAAAAAAACAAAACAAAAAACAACCATCTATATTCTAACTTCTGTGATGATCATTTTTGTCTTTGCTAATAAAAAGATATAATGATTATGAGCTAGTTTTTATTTATTTTCAAATTATACATTAAAATACTATTAAAAGGAAATGATTATATAAGAAAAAGTTTTAAATCTTTCAAAGTATGTTAAGATCCCATTATTTAAAGTAATTGCAAGTGAATATTTAAGCTAACATTGAAAACAGTATGATTCTATTATAATAAAGTCGTATTTTTGATGGCGGGTTGACAATTTCATTAATATGTACAAAAGGTGCACTGTTTTACAAATTATTTTTCATACTGAAAAGGACTTTTATACACTTTTATTCCAGCGTTTTTTCTACATATACAACTTATCTAAAAGAAATACACATCCAAGAAGCAACCTCATTTGCATATTATATCAAATAAAATCTATTTTAATAATTAGCTCCAATTTATTAATTATTTGTGGTAATAAAATTGTTTAAATTGTTCTATTTCGAAATATTCTTTGAAATTAATTTAATTAACTTATAAATTCAATTTGTATTTCATTTAATTTATTTTTTATTGTTGTGTCGATACTAGTTACGAATTACGCGCAAACATGCTCCTCCCAACAAAAAATGAATCAAAACAACTTTTGTTTCAATAAAAAAAAGCAGCGAGTGCCCGTTCAACCGCAAAAAAAAAAATAGCAGCGTAGGCAGGTTCGAACTTGAAAGCAAAAAAGGCAGAGAAAGCGAAAAAGTTAACAGACAAACGCTTTTGCCAACCGTACCAACGCCCTAATGTTAAGAACGGCTTTCGGAATAGACACCCATAACCTCATATTAAGAACGTCGTATGGAATAGACACACCCAATTGCGCCATGGTAAGAACGATTTTCGGAATAGACACCCCATTTTATGAGCGAGATTGTCACAGTATTTGTCTCATGTTTAACCTTGATATAAGTTGTCAGCATACTTACTCACAAAGACTATAAACCAAAAAAGAGATTGGTGAGGTGGGTGGCAGTGTCCTGCGGAGAGAAACCGACTTGTTTATAGCGCGTGTGTAGAACATTGAATTACAGTGCATGTCATTATATCTCGAAAACTACTTGTCTCCGACAAAGGTAAAATAGATTGTTTTATTCAGTATAGTCTAAAACATATAAAAGTCGACAGTGTAAATGAAATTGTGTAGATGGAGCTAAGGTAAAAATTACGTTAAAAAAACAAAAAAAAAAACCAAATAAAATTTAATGTCCACGCAGTGCGAAAAATAGGCTCTGAAAAGACAGCTAAAAACAATCACAGTAAGAAAAAACAACAACACTATATAACAAATATGTCTATCCGTAGGTAATGTAATGGAGGGGAAATTGTACTTTAGCAGCGTAAATTATTTGACAGATAAAAAATAATAAAAAAGGGGCGTAAATGTAGTCAGATACAAGCTGAATCAAAATTAATGAAAATGCGAAGTTTTCTGGATGTAATTCAGGCTTTGAGTGTAAAAATATGTTTTATATAAATGGACATAGTTTGTATGAGTTGTTAGTCCGCCAAGAAACCAAGCATCCGCAGTAGTATTAAATAATATAAAAAAAGGCAAAAATATAAAATCTAAAATGCCCCCGAAAACCAAAGGAAAACAAAACCCAAAAAGAAACTAGGATCGTGTAAGGATTTAGAAGACGCTCTAAAATCGAAAAAAAAAACTTAGTTTGTGTTTGACTGATCATCCCCATCGATGTAGTGGACTACTACCACTCTTTTTCTATCAAGGGATTCGTTTATATTTTCATCTCATCAGTTGAAATGATCGATCGAACGCTAATTTTATTAAATCAAAGCATTATAGGCAGAAAGATGCTACAATTTTTAATGTTAAATGCAAATCTTTTTAAAACGCTACCATGACGCATTCTCTTTAATAATAATAATAATAATAATAATAATAATAATAATAATAATAATAATAATAATAATAATAATAAATAGTTGCCCCAGCCTATTTTGTAAATGTTTTCATCTCATGGAAATACTGTTGGGTCATATTTTTTGTAAGAACCGTACCATAACACTTACTATTTAATCAAAGGAAAAGATGCCGCCGTTTCTTGTGTGAATGTTTTCATGTAATAAAAGTATCGGTGGTTCGGTGGTTTTCTGTTAATGTTCGGGTACAGACAACAGATTGTATTCGTTTACTAAGAGTTCAGTTCATGTTATCATCGCATAATTTAGGTCGCTGAAATCGACCATGATAAAAAAGCTGTGACGCAATTTTTTGTTGTACCACTATGTAAATAGTGTTGACCTAAATAATGCAAAATGGCATAACTTACGACGCTAAAACCAACGAAGCAGCGGCATTTGCAATTGATATAAACATTAAGAGAATATGCTGCAGTAATTTATTTGTACCAAAGGTACGACTATTTTTTTCTATAACTTAAAACTAAATGTTATAAGTTTTTGTAAACATTGGTCTGTAACATCACAGAAACTCGACGAAATGAAATGATTATTGATTTAAAACAATCTGTGCCGATAATGTGTACGTAGTAACTATAGGATTTATGTGAGAAAGCTTGTAACCGGAGTCTCAACTTAGACAAATTTAAGAAGGCTCCGGATAAGATGTTTTTCTTTACTAATGGTCACCATTAATCAAGAGCCAAATACCACTCGAGGATAAATGGTAAATGAGTGTCCGGTGGATGGTGTGACAAAATAGTGATCATTGACAATATTGGCGCTAGTTGCACAGAATTGATTACGGCGGTTAAACAAGAATTTATTTACATTGGATTTGAAAACGACTATTTTTAGTCAGCTGGGAATCAGCCACGCGGTATTGTGTTCCACATACGAATAGTTCAAAGAAAGATACTTTGTTTATGAAAGTTTGATTTTAGGTAGAGAGAGAGAGAGAGAGAGGAGAGAGAAAGGGGAATAGAGAGAGAGAGAGAGAGAGAGAGGGAGGGGAAGGCGGGAAAACTACTGATAGTGGTTGTAGCTAGGGGAATTATCCTGAGAATGTTTTATAGGGGATGACATTGGCTAAAGCTAAGTGAAACACCTGTCATTATAATAAAATAGAGTAGAGAAAGTTTAACAGTGCTTTTTTGTGAATAAAGGGCAGGATAAATAATGAAGAAAAGGCGTCGTCCACCAGATAGCAAAAACGGGTTTTAGTGGAGCAGATTACCCAAACAATCGTTCATTTGGTGATACAAGCATGAAATTTGGCATAAATATTCGCTGGATAGTAGATTTTAAGAAAAAAGTGCTGGCCACCTGAAATTCCAATATGGCGGCCATTTTCCAAGATGGCCGCCATAGGAGTCCAAATTTTGAAAAATTTCAGCATATTATTGTATAATACAGTGCGTTTATCGAGCTTAAGTTGGTTTTGTTGTCATAATATTACTCACTTTAAGCTCGTTCAGTGTTCTAGTGTTCCTGTAGAAGCTTGACAAGGGCAACTGCAAAGTTTAGTACAATGCAACCCAGTCTTTTTACATTTGCACCTTCCACCACAGTCAGTCTTGCATCCACATTTTGTCAGTTCACTGCAGCATTTTGAAATCGGTTCCAGTGAAGTCCACACAATTTTCCAAGAGTCATCTTCTTTTGACCATCCCCACTTTGAAGGACACTGAAGTTCTGGATCACGTATGACACTTTGTCCCCAAACATGACCTGCTTGATAGGCAGCTCTTTTGGCATGTTCCTTGAGTGCATTTTGAGTTGGTGGGATTAAGTCATATGACCTTTGCTTCCGTGCAAAGAGGTCAAGTCTTGCGTTATCTACTGATGAGGTTGCACTGGACCTATCATACATGAGAATTACATATTTCTCCAATACTTGTAGATCAGACTCCTCAATTTCAGATGGGCTGAGACTGAGTTTTGCAAATGTGGCTGAGACTTCATTAAATACATTCCATGTCTGCAAGGCTGTCTTTTTTCCCTTGCCATTGAAAGAAGATACACCATCACACTTTGTGAAGGCATGGAAGAACAACATTCCCTTGGATATCTCTGGTCCTAGATTGGACACAAGGTCATGTATAGGAATCCACCTGGTGTGTTCCCCCTTGCCGAATCTCACCCACATTTCCTGAAGACCAATTGCTGTGAGAGAAGGCATCATCGATATGGCAATTACTACAATGTCTGTGTCATTTGCATCAACCAGTACAGACTTATAGCCCTCCTTAGCTGCATGCCAAGCATCTAAGAATATCCGTGTGTCGGCCTCCTCATACGTACAGGGTGCCAATTCTTCTAAGCTGAAGTTGGTGTAATTAGCACTGGTAAGGACGATTTCCTCCCTAGTCACAAGGACTGCATTGCTTGTGGTCATTTCAGCTATGCCATCAGCAAGGAAGTGGAAGAGTTCTGATTTGTTAGTGCTGTCTCGAAGGAAGCTCTTTCAGTTTGTAGGCGGTTTGCTCTTTGCGGTAACTCTCCTCCTGATAGCCTTTCCACGTTTAGATCTAGCTTCTGACTTAAGGCTGGTCTTATGGTATACATCAAAAATGATATCTGTTCTCTTGTGAGTGTGGCTGTAGTTCTGCACCAAGGGAAGAATATCGTTTTGGGCATATTCCGCAAATGTCTGTGGTGTTTTTGGTGCAACAGCATTCACCAGTGAAGCCCCATCAACAATCAGTACATCAGATTCTGGCTTGGACTCTGGAAGCTGGACTTTCCCTTGGAGAATTTCCACAAGATCTGACTTGGTACTTGGACGTAGGTTACCATTCTTGCTGAGAGAGGGGGGAAACGACTGGTTCTCATGCTTGAAAAATTCCTGTAGATCACAACCTCTAGTTTGGCAAGAGATGAAAAGGCGGGAAAACAGGTGGCAATCCTCCTTTAGCAGTTTCTTCTCAGATTGTTTGCTTTGGCCAGTCCCCGTTTTGAAGAAATCTATGCTGTTCTTCTTGATGGACTGGTAGAAATATTGACCATCGTTAAGTTTATCCATAAACGTTTTGAACTGCTCTTTCCCCTTCTGAAGATGTGTAGCAACACGTTCAGCCGCAGATGATTCTGCTATGTTCTTTGTGTCAAGGGGCAGCAGATCTCCTGTCCCCTCAATTAATGGATTGCCCATTTCCTCTAGGACCATGGTGAGCCTTTGAACCTTCTCAAGGAATGTCTTCTGAGCTGCGGGTGACTGTTCATGGTGACGAGTGTCACTCTTCACATCCTTACTCCCTGATGCTGTTTCATAGTCGGCCACCAACTTCCTTATTTCTGGCCCAGCCACCATCCATCTTCGAAGAGCTGCTGGATCTTCTGTCAGCCCAATAGCTCCACCATCTCCTTTGATGCTAGCATTATTTTGTTCGTGGGCTTGGTCAATGGCGACTGATGAGAAATGCCTGTCAGATTTGTGAACTACAAAGTTTCCATTTTGGAATTGTTGTGCAACCTCTGGGTGTTGCCTCTCTAAGCTCATCATATCTCGAAGATGAACTGGAAGCCATCGTGCGTAATTAACACTGTTGTTTGCGAAGAAATAGGGTATCAGTTCTGCCAGAGATTCACGATACAATGTGAAATTTCCCTCTCTGAAAGCACGTATCAGTGTCAGAATGGTCAGCTCCATGTTCAGAATCAAGAGCCAAAACTGAAACAGAGGACTCTCTTTACTGCGGAAGCCACACCACTCTTCAAAGGTGACAGTTTTCTCATCACTGTCTTCCTGTTCAACAAGATATGCACTGTAACCTTTCTTCAAGAGCTTGAATAAACTGCTTGCTGTAACCTGATGAGCTTGGCGAGTATTTGTAACATTTGTAGCTGATAGAAATGAATCTGCAGAGCCTGAAGATGCTATTTCTGCCTCAACAAGTGCACCAGTCCATCCGCTGCCCTCTAACATTGACCCTATTGATTTAAAGGCTGTCATTTCAATATGTAGTCCACCAAACATTATTACAAACTTGTCCTCCCCATATATGTCTGGCCAATGCCACTGTATCTGTTTCGCCAGTGCATAGAGTGGCTGGTCTGCTGTTATAAAGGGTGTTTGTCCTGGGTTGAGGAACGACACAGTTTCCTTGATTTTGTCCATAGCATGCTTTATGGTGGCAACACTGTGTGCTTGATCTCGCAGAAGGGGCAGCAAAGCATTTATACTAGTCACAAATTCTGCTTGCATGATGGGCAGACCATGTTACATTTGGTGAACCATCTACATCAGTGGTATTATGGACCTTTTCCAACCATTCATTTTCAAGCTTGACCTCCTCTTGGAAAAGACTGGGATCTGGAAGTGAAAAGTCATCAGGGATGCTTGGTTCTGGATTCTTCTTACGGAAGAAGGCTGGTGGAATATTTGTATATGACTCTGGAAGATCCGGGACCTTCTTCGTCCGACCTTCTGCAACATTGGCCAAGATGCGTGCTTCTCCTACATTATCTGAACTTGGGTGCTGGAACATTGAAATACTTGTACCATGGAAAGATGTGCTTGATGTTGTTGCTGTTGGGTTGTGATCTATGTTATCTACAGCAGATGTTGTGAACAGCCCTTTCCTCAAATTTGGTGGACACACGACATCATCTTCCACATATTACTTTACAACAGTCTCACCCAACTGTCCTGCTATTTCCAAAACTCTGTCATAAGATATGCTTATTCCATTCTCATGCAGCTTGTCGATCAGTTGTCTCTTTCTTGTCTTTGCAAAAACTTTCATTCCAACATAAACAGCAAATGGTGTTTCACGGTCTTTGGCATGTCTTTGAGATTTCGAACCTTCCCTGTACTTTGAGTAACAGTTGAACTGCAGTAGTTGAGCAATGGCCACATCTGACTGCACAATACCATGATTCAGATGGGACCTTATGTTCACCCCATGCTCAATACTGCAAACAAACTGCAGAAGTGCCTGGGGAATGGCTTCCTCTCCAAACCCTTCTTGAAATGCCTGACTGAATTTTGTCTTGTGAGCCAGCATCTCTAGTTGTTGCAGCCGACGCTTGTAAAGTGAGGCTAGATCAGCAAGTCGAAATATCACTGGTGTTGTTTCTGTACCGGTAACCATGCTATCCATGATGTAGATCACAAGCTCTGAAAACGCTAGGGGGTAAACGTCTTTCCCTTGACCGCTGTCATTCTCCTCTTGCTTCATGACATTAAGATGTGCTCGCTTTGAGTTGTATAACTGTGCCAAGCATCGAGGGTGATACTTCAGCTCTTGGGCAACAACATCACCAGCACTTAACTTTGCTAGGAGCTTTCCATTGTTTAGGGTCCGGGTACACTGATTAAGCCTTTCATTCAGCTGCATGGTCATTGCCTGTCTTAAATTTGATATTTCATCCTCTTCTTCACATAAGAAGCACTGTACCTCTGGAGGGTCTGAGGTCCTTTGTCTCTTCTCACGGTTCTCTTCTGTGCCTGATGTACTGGGGGTTATTTTCCTTTTCTGCCCTCTTGACAGCTTTGTGTTATTGAACAATAGTCGGCAGCTTTGGTGATATTTTGCTTTATTTCGTATCAGTGTGGCTTCTATGCCTTCTCCTTCATCTAACCGTGCTGGATTAAAGGGTATTGGCATATCATTAAGGGCCTAAAACAAAGGCACATTTTTTTCAATTTTCGCATATCCAGCATAGTCCTGTTTCCTCTGGAATGAGCTAAGAGGTGAAATTAGAGTTTCATCTCTTTTGTCAACCTGACAAAGGCAACATTTACTCCAGTCAGTTTGCTGTCTAGTTTTGGCATCCATCGTAAGAGTCGTTGAAGTGGTGTAGGCCGAGGGTTTATCCTTTTACCACCTTACCACCTTTGCTCACTTTGATGTATGGGATACAGTTAGGTTCATGCTGCTGCCCTACACCTAACCTGATCGTTCATCCAATATCATTTAAATCCCGTGCGATCTGTACACCATCCGGATAACAATAAAGCCCCTGTCATCCATGGCTCGGCTCTCCCGCGCTGGCACATCCTGTCAATCCAGGTGCGGCTATCCAACCTTAGGGGCTGGCTAGATAGCATTTGGGATACTAAACTGGAGTTTAGCTGATATTGAACCCCATGCTGAGTTCCACAGCAGTGTCTGTCACCAGTGTGCCCTGGTAGTGAGCGTCATACACTCTCGTCATAATATTCAGCAAAATTCTCCTTCTGTGGAAAAAACGGTGGTACTTAATTTGATCCTCGTAAGATGTGCCGCCTTGGTCACAATTTCTCAATGGGTTGATTCAGGGGCTTGTTTGGAGTGAGGAAGGTAACGGAATTAAGAACACCTGATTTCTTCAGGATGACTAGCATGGTTTGTAAGCCTTTTTGGGGCATTTTATAGGCAAAAACAGGTTATCCACTTTGTCATCCTTGCATTAGCAGTCCTTTTTAGGCATAAAAGTTGGAAAAAATGAACGTTTATGGAAATTTGTGGTTTGCTGGCGGCCATCTTGAAAAAAAATGGTCGCCATATTGGAATTTTTGATGGCCAGCACTTTTTTCTGAAAAAATAACTTACAGAGACTATTGATGCCAAATTTCATGCTTGTATCCCCAAATGAACGATTCTGGCAAAAAAAATCACATTAAGCTGCTCCACTATTTGTAGTGTATGAAGACATTAAAACCACACTTAAATCACTTCTAATCAGTTTTAAGGATTTGATGAAAAAAGAAAATAAGTAGAAACAGAGCAGGAAAACAAAACAAGGATACAATTCAAGAAAAAAATGGATTTTTTACATTTTCTTGAATGTTTCAACGAGAGTGCAACATTCAAAGGCAGTAGGAATTGGAGCTAGTAAATATAAGATACTGTTAAATTTTCTGCGAAGAAGGTAAACTCCCTTTACTGGGCTTGAAATCTAGGACCAACAAGTATCCTTTATCACTATAAAACAACCAGTCGGCCACGCATGTAGCGGTGTTGTCCCATTTAATCTAGTACACTAACTCCGTGTCCTTTTCTCTTATGCGGGATCCACAAATGAACATCTAATCTGATAAATCTCGTGCTGTTTACCAAGCTGCATCTTCTGTCCATCAATACCAGGTTGTATTGCTAAATTGATGTTATAAGCAATTCCATGAAATGTGTATTGCTTCTTTGCTGAACCTGTGCTGCGTTCTATATAAATAATGCCGACCGAGCCGACATTCAGCAACGTCCCACCTCTTCACTGCAAATATCATCCAGACATCGAAGACTGTCTTCTCTTATAGTGTCTTTCATAACGTTAAATAGTATTCTGGGCAATGCCGGAATTGCTGCTGGTTGTGCACACACGCATATGGAGCTGGACGCGCACACGTAAATATCGTGGGAATCTTCAAACCAACAAATATCATCAAAAGTCATAACAATTGCAAGAAGTAAGCAGGAACTTTGAAATCAACATTCCTCAATTGACAAGTTTTGAAAACAGACATGTTGAAAGTTGGCCTTGGACGAATTTAATAAGGGCAAGTGTAAGCGGCATGGAAACATGAAATTCCTATTAAAAGATTTTGTAAATAAAAACAAATGCCAATCAAGGAAAACGACCAGTTGCCATTTTGTGTCACCGACAACACTCCACTATGCCCATCTCTCTCCCTCCTCCTCTCTCTCTATCTCTCGCTCTCCCTCTCTCTCCCTCTCTCTCCATAGTACATTGAGAAATAATTGAACAGAAAATAAATTGTCATTCCTTTTTTATAAACTTACGTCAAGTGTTTTTTTTGTGTGTGTGTGTGAAACAACTATTTATCTTATATACATTCGTCAAGAACTTGAAATTCTACTTAACAGATTAAATAGACGACACGGTTAAAAACCCCAAAGAATTACAGCATAAAGTAACAGTACTAGCTTTTGTGAACTACATTTCTGTCGTGTTTTTCTCTGACTGTAACAACGTGCATAGATTAAAATGTAAAGTGAAAAAACATATCACTGCAGAATTCACCACTTAGGATGCCTTTGTACGCATGGTCCCTAATTCGCAGTAGCCGCTTCTATTTTATTGGTAATGTGCATTATTTGATGTGAATAAATGTATTTTATAGAACTTTTTTTTAGTTTACGGTAAATCAACCATTTTTGTGTTATTTTATATCAAATCGAGTAATTTTGCAAAAAAATAAACATTTTTATAACAGAAATATTATTTTTTTTTATTTTTGACCTTGCAAAATGATTGAGGTTTGCAAATGTAAAGAAAGAAAAAAACCTAAAACAATATAATAGTTCGTGCATTTAAGATCAGGAAGCCAGTATCTTCAGACAGCCTAATCTACATCACCAGAATATAACTACCAGAAGAAAAAAAAAAGAAAAAGAAAAATAAGCTGATCGATGAAGTATTCACAGAGCACTTTGCGACGTGCTGATAGAAAGGAAACCCTGAGAGAACAATGGTGTTTTCTTGCAGTCTGAGATTGAATAAAACATCAATTTTGGCAACGAATCACTTAAAATCCTTCACATCAGAATTTGTGTGTCAGGAGGTGATAATTGATGAAACATGGACCAACTGCTTCACTTCAGAATCAAATCGGCAGTCAGCTAAGGGGATAGCAACAGGTGAAAGCCGTCCAATGCGACGCAAAATGCAAATACCAATAGGCAAGATTTTCTCTTCATATTTTGGATGCTCAAGGTAATTTGTTTATTGATTGGTTTCTGAAAGGAAAGAAAACAACAGCAAATATTATACCGTCGTATAACCATACATGCTTACCTGACCCCGCCTGTATTTTTTGTTTTTTTTAATAAAAATTTATTTGTTGTTTTTAAATTTTCCCGATAATTACAGCAACCTAAAGACAAGGAGAAAAATAAGGCCAGTAACGAAATGCCGATAGAGGAATTAAGGTTGTCTTAAAAAATAAATAAATAAAACATGCCTCCTGGCCGAACTACACCGCCGAGAGACAAAACCTTTTAACTAGTCTGTGACGTCACGCTAAGGTAGCGACTAGTAAACAAAATACGAGACTACCGGTAGTATCGCAATAAAGGATCGCATCTCTGGTTGATTTGTAAAAAATGGGGTTTCGCTATGTTATCCCAAACGAACGTGGAAATTATAAAAACGGGCCAAAATATATGATTTTTTTTCCTAAAGAGAAATAACACGTCTCCATCTGGATACATGCAATTAGGAAGGATAATTATTATCCAACAAAATATAACAAAGTAAATGTCATTAATTTATTAATTAAAAGAATATTTAATTAAAACTGTAATTAAGTAATACCAGTACCAATATAAAATAAAGAAACGACCACACCTTTTTATTGATAATATAGCAAAAAATATGTTGAGTAAATTTTTTTTTGAAAACTGTTTATTTTTTTATAAGGACAAAAAAAAATATTTTCACGTATGTCTATCAAGGAAAGTTGAAAATTTCATGCTATTTTTATTGTTTTTAAAATTGTAAAACAAATACCTATTATATAAGAAGTATATTTCAGTCTTTTCTTTTAATAATTAATTATTATTCCGCCGGCATTGCCCGGTAGTTAAAAAAGGCTAAAATATCATATTTTGATTAATGCAGATTTCGTATTTATATTTGGATTATACTGGATTCATATACGTATTTAAAAATTAAACTCATGAGCCACCATCGAGAATTGAAACCGAAACGTTTAGCTTACGATTTACCTTTCCTTTGACATTAGTGCGTTAGCTATGACGGCATGTTTGCTGGAAGGCTAAAAATTTAAACAGAAACCAATAGCTATTACGTTATGCATGTATATTCGTAATGCCGGCGTTCAAGGTTCGCCTGGCAAATTCTTTTTTTTTTTTAATTTTCAAACTTTTGTACCAGTTTTCTCCGGCGAAAACCCAAATATAAACTTTCGCATTGCTTGGAATACCCTATATATGAAGTTTCATGTCTGTAGATCAAAACCTGAGAGAGGAGTTTGGTAGGCACATTTTTTTAAGCGAAAAATACATACGCATGCGTAAATATATGCAGAAAGAAGTATGCGTTTACTATAAGCTTTTTACGCAAATATTACGCATGTATAAATCATGTAGAATATCTGCATGAATATAATTACAGTAATAGTTAACTAAAGCCGATCATACCGTGAGAAAACCGAAAAAAACTTATAGGGAATTAATTAAAATGATTAATTTTTTTTTTAAATATGCAAATTAGCTAGATATTTTGCAGATGGATGCAATTTCACGAGCCATAAATAACAAAGTTTTATTTTCTTTTTAAATAAATTCGAAAAGTACTTTTAATATGAATATCAATGCCCACACAAATCATGGCATTATAGATATAGTTTTCTACTGAGTATTTCAAAATTGCAATAATGCGTTGAGATTTTTAATGTCCTTGTGTCATCCTACATAAATTAGGCAAATAAATACGCTTTCTTTTTTTACCTTGATACATTTTCGAAATTCTTTATTAGCGTCTTTTGTTTTTGTCAGAAAGCGATTTGGAAATCGCCGGAGCGGCAACAAGAAACGAATCTTCGTTATGAAAAATCAAGCTGTCTGTGTTTTTCATCTCGATGATTTTATATAACAGTTGAGGCATTATTGAAGTCAGACGAATAACCATAAATTCTCCCTTCGAATATGGCATCGCGCATCGTTTGTTTTTTTTAATTATTTTTTTTTTTTCGTTTTACAGGGGCGAATCATCGATATTAGTCTTTTTTATTTTTTCTCTTTTGATTTGATCTGCTCCTTCCTCTTTCTCCCCCCTCCCGCCCCAAGGTAAACATTTAATTTTCTTTTTGTGATGAGGTATATTTACACAAAATGCGAAAGAAAAACGCACTCGCGTGCTTCAGCAGACAAAATGGACAGTTTATTGATGCGATTCCATCCCAGAGTTCCAATCTTTTCTAACGCTAATTTTTACCAGACGCCCGCATTACAAAAACTATCCACACACATTTACGGATAGGTGCTACACACACGCATTCATAACCACGCACTCACAAACACACACGCACACATGTTAAAGATGGTCTTTTGCGTCCTGTTTATTATTTATTACTTATTTATTCTTCTACTTATTAAACGTTCCTGTTGCTATTCTCGTTTACGATTTCTTCTTACTATCTTTTTGCTTTAGGGAACTGTTAAAGTCTGTGTGTTCTTACATGTATGTTCTTAGTTATCTGAATGTGTGTTCTATCCTTACACCGTTTCTTGTCTATATATATATATATATATATATATATATATATATATATATATATAATTTTTTTAATTACATTTTCACCCCAAACAAGGCACATTGCCACTTTGGTGTGGGGGGGGGGGGCTACTATCAGGGGCAACAACTACTGGGGTACAATGTAGGGATTTGGGCAGCAAGATGTTGGTTCACGTTGCACTTGAGCTTCTGCACGTCAGTACAGTTGGGGAATCAGTGACCTGGAATGGAATTCCCAAGTCTAGCGGTTCTGGGGAAGAAACTACTGGAGTAGAAATATCTTTTACATCTAGGGATCTCTACAGTGTGGGGGTGAGATTTTGCAGCCTGTCGGGTCTGTCGAGTGTGTTCACGTCGTGGGGGCATAAGTGCTTGCAGTTAATCAGAGCATTCACCATTAAAATACTTGTAGAACAGGCAGAGGGATGCAATGTTTCGTCGATGGGACAGCGGCTGAAGCTTAAATGCCAGTTCAGAGCCTATCAGATTTGCGACTCGCTTTTGAACCTTGTCAAGGAGCGAGAGACTAATAGCCGATGCACCAGCCCAAATATGACTGCAATACTCCATACATGGGGGAATGGTTGCCTTATAGAGGCACAGTCGAGGGAGAGCGGTAGAGAAAATAAAATTAGCTAATGTTATGTTGTATGTTTAGTCTAAAGCACATAAAGGCTTGATCGTCCGTTTCTAAGTTTGTTATATATATATATATATATATATATATATATATATATATATACTAGCTGTACTCGGCCACGCGTTGCTGTGGCTCAGTTTGTTAAAATGGAACACATATGAAAGTAGAGAAAAGTTTGATTCTTTTTTTTCAAGAGAATGTAAAAATTATTTATTTTTTTTAACAGATGTTAAGAAAATAAACAGAAAAATACTTCCATCATTAATTATGCAAAAAAATAAATAAAATGTTGATTTAGTGTTTCAATATGCTTATAAATTACGATAAAACTTGCTGAGTATGCACTGTTTTACGGTTGTTGTAAAAATGGAACGGAAACTTTAATTTCACTTCATTTTAATCTTTCTTAATTTTTTAATTGCGCCCTCCCCAAACGAATATAATCAAAACAGTAACATTCAACAATTGTACTTTATGTATATAAAACACAAAATATTTATTTTAAAAAAAAGTGAAAAAAAAAAGTTAATAACGAAAGGGGAATAATTCTATTTTTAAACGAAAAAGTCAGTTTACCTAACATCACATCCCCCCCCCCAAACAAATTAAAGTGGTCGGTGTTCTATAGAAGCGTATCTGGATATTTACCAAAAAAAATATTTAGGTTTGGCTATAAATTCCTAAACTCATTTCACCCTAAATAATTTAGGTGACTGAAATAGGAATCTAATTGAATCTTTAATTTCCTGAATAGTATGCCAGAATTCATTTTTCTTCGAGTTATATCGAATACATTAATACGGACTTTAGGGGCTTTTTTTCCTAATGTTACTGTAAAAATTATTTTTTTGTTGTTACAAATTACGATACTTTAAAAAAAGCAAAAATAAATTCTTGCGTTTTTTATTTACTACTGAAAACCATAACTTTAGTAAAGGTATTTTTTGTTTAAACAAAATAAAACATTTCCACTAAGAGTTAAGTAAAAATAATTAGTTCATTATATTCTGCGATCATTATTTGAAAAATACTGCAATTTTTATTAAAATTCGTTAATTTCCTGATTTTTGGTGAATTTTTAAGTAAAGGGAGGAGTCAAAATGTGTATACACTTTGAGCGTCGGCATTCATTTTGCGACCACGTGTGGTTAATTTAAATTAAAGTTCAATCACATGGTTACATTATCAATAATCATGTAATTAAACCCATTGAAAATTTACCGATATTGTAAACACATTCTGTTTACATTAAGCCTGTAGTGTTTTTTTAGTGATGCAATGTTGTCAACTGAGATTTAAAAAAAACCCCGCGAGATCAGGAGAAAGAAATGCCCAGAAAATCGCTAGATTTTTAACTTATCGTCTGAAGTTTTCAAAAATCGCTAATTCCCCCCCCAAAAAAAAACTCCATAATGTTCCGTGTTTTCTCACTATGGGTTTGTATTACTGTACACATAGATTCGAAAAAGTTGTCAAAAAACAAATATATAACAAATAAATGTCATCAAAGGCAAGATAAGTTACTTTTCTACCTAACTGGATATATTTTTCGTGTTTTTATTCAATGTAACATGTTTATTCAGCTCGAAAACCATACAGTGTTTACCGATGTATTGGAACATTCAAGATGGAGTCTGATTCTCTCTTTAACACGGTAAGTTTAAGAAAATATGTTATAAATAAAAAACCGGATAAAATACTGTTAAAAACTCGCTCAATACATGTTACTGTGACATAGGTTGACATATATTCGGCGGGTTTTTAATAGTATTTTGTATAGTTTTTTTATTTATAACACCTTTTTCCAAACTTACCGTGTTAAAGAGTGTGTGAGACGCCATCTTGAATTTTCGAATACATCGGTAAACACTGTATGTTTTTCGAGCTGAATAAATATGTTACATTGAATAAAAACACGAAAAATATATCCAGTTTGGCAGAAAAGTAACTTATCTTGCCTTTGATAACATTTATTTGTTATATATTTGTTTTTTGACAACTTTTTCGAATCTATGTGTACAGTAACACAAACCCGTTTTTTTGTTGTTTTTTTTTTGCTGTTGTTTCTTGTTTTTTACACTTTTGGATCGTATTTTAAACTAAACTTCGGAGGTTGGAATGCCCCCCACCTAAAATGTACTTGGAAAAATCGATTTTATCGTGAGATTTAAGAATGGTTAGTGGAAAAAAGGTGAAAAACAAAACAAATAATCAATAAATAATTGTTACCAAAGGCAATAAATGCTACATTTTTTTACTTACATGAATGAGTTTATTTTATGTTTTAAAGTATTTTCAAGCGCTTTTCTTTATTTTTTAATAATCTAATGCGGGTGTGTGGGTGCCAAATACCTCCAGATTTTCTACAATTTCCCGCTAGATTGTAAACGAAATCTCCAGATCTAGCAGGAAAACCGCTAAATTGTAACACTGGTCACGTGACAGGAAGCGGTAATAAATAATTGTCCCTAAATACAAAAATGGCCTCTTGGTACAAAGAAATCCACCTATTTATCATAGAAAAA